>NW_025962432.1:291641-403513 GCF_017589495.1 Alosa alosa
ATTTTGTAGTTATTTAAATCAAATTAATAATATATTAAATAAAATAAATAATAATCTATTAATAAAATATAATAATAATATAATAAATAATTATAATAATCTATTAATTATATTAAAAATATAATATAGTTCTATAATAATATATTTAATGATCTGGAATTAAATATTGATTATATAAAAAGAGGAATAAAATAGTTATAGAAAATATTCAATAATAATATAGAATTAGATACTGAATATAATCACAATAATATAAAGTTTAATATATTATTTAATAATATAAAAATATAGATAAAAATATATTATATATTATAGAAAATAATAATAATAATAATATAAATACAAATAAAAAGATATATATAAATTCTGAAATAAATATTTCAAATAATTTTATTATATTAAATATGTATATTAAATTATTATAGTTATTAAATGAAATAAAAAAATTCAATATTTATAATGAAAAAATATATAATGTTTTTAATATATGAATATGATTAATAATATTATGTATATCATTATTTGTATTGTTAATATTTTTGATAATATATTATTATATTATAATAATTATAAATAAATAATATTTTATAAAAATTAAAATACTTATTTTTGTATCAGTAGTATTGTTATTTATTATTTTATTGTTTTTTTATTATATTTAATATAGTTTCAAAATCGACTAATTCATATTCTTTACTAAGTACTAAATCTTTTAATTTATATAAATTTTTATCTTTTTTCTATTCATCTTCACCTATTAATACAAGATATCTTATATCATTTTCTAATGCATATTTTATCTAATTAGTTATGTGGTTTTTTTTCTTTAATATAATTTCTGCTTTTATACCATTATCAATAAATTTCTATTTTAATATAAATCTTTCCTCTATATATTCTCAATATATATTAATTATAAGTACTCTAATATTCATATCTATTTCTTTATATATTTTCTCTGTATTAATTAAATTTAATAATCTATCCAATCCTATACTAAATCCTATAGCATTAATATTATTTTTATTATTATTTGATAAATTATTAATAATATTATCATATCTTCCTCCTCCTAAAATACTACTACTAGTAGTAACAGTACTAATATCTATATTATTTATTATATTAGCTTCAAATATAATACCAGTATAGTAATCTAATCCTCTAGTTAATTTTAAACATATTTCTATATATTTATTATAATTTAAATTATTCATTATTTTAATAATCTATTCTATATATTCAATATCATTTATTAATTCTTTATACTATTTTAATATATTAATATCTTTAATTGTTATTAATTCTATTAATTTATCTATTTTATTTTTTTCTATTTCTTTATTTATTATTAATTCTTCTTTAACTTTTATAATTCCTATCTTATCTATCTTATCTATACTACTACATACAATATTTATTAAATTTTTATCTATTTCAACTATAGTTAATATTTTTTCTAATATACATCTAGTATTAATTTTAATAATAAAATTCTAATCTTTTAATAAAATTGATTTCAATATATTGATACTAATTATTAAACATTCAATATCTGACATTATATTATTTTCTTTTGTATTACTATCTATTATATCAAAATCTATCTAATAAAATTCACGCAATCTACCTTGCTATATACTAGGCTAATCTCTTCTATATACTTTACCTATAGTATATCTTTTAAGTTTCTATATTTTATTCTATGATATAAATCTACACATAGGTACTGTTAAATCATATCTTAATACTAATTCTTCTCCTCCTTGATCTTTTAATTCATATATTAATTTTTCTTCATCACCATATTTATTCATTAATATATTTTTCAATTCAAATATAGGAGTATCTAATGGAATAGCACCATATAATTCCATATAATTTATTAACTTATTTATAATATAATTTTTTATTTTCTATTCTTTACCAAAGAAATCTTTTGTACCTTTAGGTGTTTTTAATATTAATTTTGTTTGTTTATTTTTTAATTTATCATATATAGTAATATATTCTCATTCATATATATTTTTCTATTTATTTAAATTTAATAAATTTAATATATTTATTTTAAAATTTATAATAGTAATAGTAATATTTTTATTTATTATTTCATTCTAATTTATTATTAAATTATTAATAAGATCATAATATTTCTATAAATATTCTATAATATTTTTTTCATATATTTTTATTTCATTTATATTAATTTTAAATATTTCTATATTTTTACATATAAGAGATTCTTGTATATTAGTTAATATCTATTCTATATATCTTTTAATATAAGACTATATACATATTAAAGTATATATAATATTTTCTTCATTTTTATTAATTTTATTATATTTCTACTTATTATCTATTAATTTTATTATATTTCTACTTATTTCCTATATATATTTATTATATTTATTTTCACTATTTGATAATATATTTAATATTTTGAGTATAGATAATTTATTATTAAAAATTAAAAAATTTATTATAAAATACATATTATCATAAATATTAATTATCATTTGATAATTATCTATATTCTATAATAAACTATCTATTATATTTAATTTATTATTATTTATATAATTTTCTAAATTAATTTCTATATTTTTATTTTCATTCTGTAAAGTATTCTATATAAAATTATCCATTTCTATATTTTCAATCTATAAGAATAATAATATCTTATATATTCTATATATTAATAATTTTTTATTTTTTATTTTCTATATATCAATAATTATATTATAATTTTCTATATCTTCATTACATTTACATTTTATAATATTAAGATTACATTTAATACAATTATAGTTAAAATAATTTTTACTTATTATAATTTCTGTATAAATATCTTTATTTTTATATACTTCTTCTTGTTTTAAATTTGGTTTTATAATATACTAATATTTCTAATTTATCATTTTATTATTTATTTTTCTTTAGTTATATTTATTGATAAATTTATGTTAAATATTATAAATAAAATAATAAAAATTTATCAATAAATATAACTAAAGAAAGATATCATTATTTTATATAGAATAATAAAAATCAGTAGATAAAATTATTGAATAATATTATATAACTAATAATGAAAAATTATTATTAAACTATATAATAGATAAAATAAATTTTATAGAATCAAATAGAATATGAAAAGAAAATAATTTATTTAATTTATCTATTTATTATATAATAAATTATTTAAATTTATATAAAGATAATGAATATAAGCTAAATACTAATATAAATATAGAAAAAAATAATTATGTATTATATAATGATAGTAAATTTATTGTTTTTTCTAATATATTAAATATAAAAAATAATATTTATATAGAATATAATAATATAATATTAATATTAAAATAATTTATTATATTTAACTCCATTTAGATATACATTATTTGAATTTATTTCTGATAATTCTTTATTAAATATATATATTTAAAAACAACGATATAATATATATTAAATCAATTAAAAATAATTTTTGAATATGTAAAAGATGATAATAACAATATATTCTATTCAAAAATAAATAGTAGATTATTAAATTTAAAATATTATTTAATAATAAAAATAATTATTTATTATATAATCAAAATTTATATTACAAATTATAGATAAATATAAATCAAATAGGATCTATATTTAAATATAAATAATAATATATTAGTTATAGATAATAATAAATAGGGTTTTAATATATTACAAAATACTGTATATTGATATGCCCCAATAATACTAATAATATAAATAATAATAGTAATCTTTATATATCTATTAATTCAAATATAGATATAAAATATATTATATAGAAAATATTATTTATATTTACTATTTCAGATATTAAATTAAATATTAAAGATTTTAATAATTTAAAATAATCTTAATAATAACAATACTACTATTAATACTAGTAATTAATATTAATTTATATAATATATATAATATATATAATAATATTTTATTTATATTTAATTTCTTAGATAAATATAGTAATATAAAATATGGATGAATAGATTTATTTATTTTTAATATAAAACAAAATTTATATTATTTCAATGAGTTTGTAAATTAGAAAATGAATATGAAATATTTTAATAAAATTTTATATAATCAAATATCAATATTATATAATAAATATTATATAGATGAAATATATATTTTATTATATAAATTAAATAATAAATTATTTAATATAGAAATAGAGTATACAACTATTACATTATTGAATTTATTTATAATAATAGAAATTATACATATATACAAAAATAGAATTAGATTATTGAGATATGTATTAACAAATATTTAAATATATATATAAAATTATAAAAACAAAAATATAAATTGTGATATGTATAATGAAACATTTATTAATATATTGGGAAGCTGATATAATGTATAACAACAATAACAATAGTATAATAAATATTAAATTAAATAAATATAATTATACTATATTAGATATAAAATATCAATATATTTAAAATACTATTATAATATATTTAAATATTTATTAGATTTATTATCTTTATAGAATAATATAGATATTGAATTAGATATAGATAATTTTCATATTCATAGTTAAATAATATTAATTTAATAAATATTTATAATATAAATAAAAATCAAATAGATATTTTATTATAGAATATATATAATAAATTAAAAATAAATTATGATATTTATTTGATGTTTCGATCAGATAAATTAATAGATATAATGACTATTTATAATAATATTTTATTAAAAAAGATTAAAAATAATAATGTAGAAATAGAAATATTAAATAATAATAATTTATTAGATAATAATGTTAATATTAAAGTTAACCAACATACTATATTAGATCTAATTAATGGAATATAGAATTTATATAATATATAGTATGATTTAAATAAAATTAGAATATATGAAGGATTATATATAGAACAAGATTATGATAATATTTTATATAATGAATTTAGTATATTAAAATATACTATAATATTTAAAATATTATTTATAATAAAATATATATTATATAGAATTACATATATAGATAAATCCCATATTAATATTAGATTTATTTTATCTAATTTTTTATCATCTTATTATCAATCTATTATTTATTTTATATAGGATGAATTTAATATTTTTAAAAATAATATATTAGATAAGAATAAAATAAATATTGATAATATAAAAATAAACATATTGATATGTTAAATAATATATTAAATATTTTACTTATTAAAATGTAGAAATATTTGGTATTTTTATTTAAAATATTTGGATTAATATAGATTATTATTAGTAATACTACTAGTAATAATAATAAGAACAAGAATAATAATACATAGAATAATACATGTAATGAGATATATAATGAAATAATAATTTTAATAAATAAATTATATGAATATAATAATATTTCTTAGAATAAATTATTTTTTACAATGTTATTTTATATGAAATAAAAATATATTTTGTAAATTTATCTTTTATTTTATTTTATTATTAAAAATAACGATTTTTTTGAGAAATGAAAAATAGAAAATATTCAGTTATATCTATTTCAGATGAAGAAGATGAATTAATAATTGAATAGAATGATTATTAGAAGATAAAAAAGATGAAAGAATTAAATTTAGATGAAGATGAAGATAATGAATCTATAAATAATATAGATATAGAAAATAACAATAGTAAAAAATAAACAAAGTTTTGAATATACATATACAATATCTTCAAATGAAATAATATAGAAATATTATTATTTAAATATATTTAATTCAGATTCTTATTTATATTATTGATAGATAATTATTTTATTTATTGTTTTAATAGGATCTATAATTTTTTATATATGGTAGAAGTTTTTAGTCTAACTTATTATTTCCTATATTTGGTCAATGAAGAATTATATTATATCCATTAATACCAATTAGTTATTCATTAATATCATTATATATATGAGTATCAAGAAATGAATTTAATTATTTAAATATTATTTCAACAATAATACCAATAGGATCTATTATATGATTTTTTTTTTTTATTATATGAATTTATGTTAAGATTTATTTATGAGAGAGTATATTATTTAGATTGATGTTTTGGTAAGAATAAAATAATTACAAATGGATGTAAAAAAATGAAATCAATCTTTTATCTTTTAGATATCAGGTGTATTAATTCTTATTTTAGGTTCTTTATTAAATACTATATTTTCATATTTAAATAGTAGATTATTATTAGCATATAAATATGAATAGGAAAATATTATATAAATAAATAAATAATTTTTATATTAGTTTTATTATTTTTTAACACAAATAAAAAAAAAAAGTAAATAAAAAGATATATGGTTGAAATAATAAAATATTAGAAGATATGAATAAAAATATAAATATTTGAAAAAATATAATTAATAATTTAATATTAATGATACAAAGTGAATATAATAGTTTATTAGAATATTTAAATAATTGAAATGATGAATGAAATAAATTAAAAAGAATAATGAAAGTAATTTAGATAAGATTATTAATATTAATATTATTAATGATATAATCAAATATAATAGTTTTAATAAATCTAATTTAGTCAGTTTATCTATTATAGATATTATTAAGAATACTATACCAGAAATAAGAATATAGATAATATATTATAATAGTAATATGAATATATTAATTAATTTATATAATAATAAAATAAAATATAGAAATATAATAGAACATATTTTTAATTAGATTAATCAAAATAATAATTCTATAAAAAAAATATTATATAGGATGAAATAAAAGATGATGAATATATAAATTTATTAAATAATAAAATAAAAGAAATTGGAAAAATAGAAAACATATTATATAAATGAATATATAAATGATAATAAAATATTTGAAAATAATTGAAATGAATTAATTAGTTAGATAAAAAATATAGAATAGAAAATAAAAATTACTTTTATTAATTATTATAAAACATATATAAGTGAAAAATATGAAAATTTAAATTGTTAGAGTAATATATTAAAAAATATGATTGATAATATAAATAATTGAAATTATATAGAAGAAATTAATTTAAACGATAATTGAACAACATTATATAACTATGGTATGGATAGAATATGAGATAATAAATATATAGGAGAAATTAAAGATAATAAAAACATTTCTGATTATAAATATATAGAAGATATACATGTAGTAAATATTGATAATATGTCGGATACAATGAAAGAATATTATAATTATTATAATGAAAAATTAAATTATTTAATAGAAAATAAAACAATTTCAGATGAAATATATAATGATATTTTAAAATATTTAAATAAAGATGTAGATTCTGTTTATATATTTTGTATATCATTAAGAATTTTTAGAGATATTAATTAGAATATAGATATAGCATTATATAATACATTATCTAAAATATTATATAATTTATTAAATATTATAGAATATAAAAAATATATAAAATATTACATTATATAATAACATTAGCAAACACTTTATATATAATAACAATAGATGAAAAATAAGCAATAATATTAATAATGAAAATAATAATATTAATGAGAATGATTTTAATAAAAAAGAATATTTAAATATAGAATTATCTAAACATAATATATGAAATATAAAAGGTATATGAGATGAAATATTTTTTAGTATATATGATAATGAACTAATAAAATATGGTTATAAAGATTGTGATTATAATAAATAGAAAATATTTTTAAATATTAAAAATCAATTAATTTATTCTTAGTTAGCTATTATTATTAAAAATATGTCTATATATAGTAAATTAAATAAAAATGAAATAGAAAATTTTATTAAAGATAATTGTAAAAAATGTGAACTTTAGTTATACATAGAGAACGAATTATTAAAATTGGTAAATTAATTTTAAATTTAAAAAATTAGTATTAGTTATAATAGATGGTTGAGGAATAAGAAAAGATGAATATATGAATGCAATAAAATTAGCTAAAACAAATAATATGGATTATTTATATAATATTGAAAATAAATTTATTGAATTACATGCATCAGGTATATTTGTCGGTTTACCACCTAATATAATGGGAAATAGTGAAGTAGGTCATTTAACAATAGGTTCTACTACTGTTTTATAGACAAATTTAATAAGAATTAATCATTGTATTAAAGAAAATAAATTAATAGATAAATTATCTAATACTATTTAGAATTGTATTAAAAATAATAAAAGAATACATTTAATAGGATTATTATCTAATGGAAATATACATTCATCTATATATCATTTAATAGAAATTTTAAAAATATTAAAAGAATATAAAGAAATTATAATATTTTTACATATAATAAGTGATGGTAGAGATAGTGGTACTAAAGATTGCGCTAATATATACATACCATTAATATTAGAATATATAAAAAATCATTAGATTAATTGTTATATTATTGATTGCTGTGGTAGATTATACGGCATGGATAGAGATTTACATATATAGGATAGAACTTTATTAGTATATAATATGTATATTAATGGAAAATATTATTATATTTATGATAATGTAGATTAGTTAATAGAAGGAATTAAAAATAATTATATTAATAATAATGAAACAGATGAATATATAAAATGTTCACATATTAACAATAATAACAATAATATTAATGGATTAATTATAGAAAATGATTCTATAATTTTTTATAATTTTAGAGGTGATAGAATGGTATAGTTATGCGATTTATTATTAAATGATAATAAATATTTTATTACATGTATGACATTATATAATAAAAATTAGAATAATAAAGTATATGATATTTTATTTAAACCTAAATATATAGAAAAAACAATAACTTATTATTTAGAAAAAAACAATATAAGTTAGTGTCATATAGCTGAAACAGAAAAGTATCCTCATGTAACATCATTTTTTAATGGAAGAAATTAGGATAAAAGAAAAGGAGAAGAAAGAATATTGATAGAAAGTAATAGAAATATTAAAACTCATAACTTATATCCTCAAATGTAGATGTAGTCTGTATGTGATAAAGTAATAGAATCTATGAAAATAAATAAAGAATTTATATTATGTAATTTTGCAGGTCCAGATATGGTTGGTCATACAGGTGATTTTAATGCTACTATTGAATCATGTGAATTTGTAGATAAACAGATAGGAAGATTAATGGATTATGTTTAGAAATATAATTATATTTTAGTAATAACAGGAGATCATGGTAATGCGGAAGATATGAGAGTAACTACACATACATGTAATAAAGTACCTTTTATAATATATAATACTAATAGAAATATTAATTTTTATAATAATGAATTTTCATTATAGAATGTAGGTAATACAATATTAGATTTAATGGAAATAGAAAAAGAAGAAGATGAAAATACAAAAAGTATGTTAGTATAAATAAATAAATTTTTAAATATTAATTAACTATATAGATATATTATCATTTTCTACAAATTCCATCTTTATTTTTTTATTCATCTTTTTTTTTATTCTAAAATATTTACACTATTGAATAAATTTTTATTGTTAAGATATCAAATATATATAACAATGCTTATCTATATTAATTGATATATTCTATAATACTAATATATCTTAAATATAACTTTATAATTGAAAATACAAATATTATTGTTAATTAATAGAATAATAAATATAGATATAAATTTATTGTTACTACATATCTATAATTATTTTATATTAGATTTTATACTATTATACTATATAATCTAAAAATAGTTGAAAAGTAGAAATTTAAATTTAAGAAAAAAAAATATTTTATGATTAAAAATTAATTATTATTTTATCTATTCTATAATAAATTAAATGATAATTTATTTTTTATATAATTAGGTATTCTTATTTTTTCTTTTTTAAATTCTTTTTTTATTTTTTTTATTCTATTAGGATTAATAATTGTTTCCTTTCTTTTTTTATCTATATTAGGAATATAATTATTTATTTTTTTAATTTCATACATAGTCTTTAATTTATTATTTATATTATTTTTATCTAATATATTACAGAATAAATATGGGTGTATTTTAATTTTTGTATTAATAAATAATATATCAGATTTTTTTATTTTATCCTATATACTTATTCTTAAATTTCCTTTATCTAATACTTTTTTAATTATACCTCTTAATCCACTAGCAGTTTTTATTAATGCACCTTCATATGGTATAGCTTCAATTTTATTTTTAAACATATCATTAACAAATACAGTATTTCTTTCTATTTTAAATGGTGTTCCTTTTATTTTTAATTTTTTCTTAATATTTATTTCTTGTTCTAAAGATGATACTATTCCTATAGCATCAATACAATTTTCAAATATATGAGAATAACAAACAAATGATATACCAGGTATAATATTAGGACTATATATAATACATTTGTTATATACATTATTTCTAGTATATTTTAAATATTTTCAATTATCATTTATATATACAGGTAATGACTAAAATCTTCTTCATCCTATACTAAAATTTAAAACATTATTAGATTTTAAATTATATTTTTCATAATTTGTATTTATTAAATTTAAATTAATAGTTTTTAATTTTAACTATACAAAACTAAATTTTGTTTCTATTTTATTATATTGTACTAATACATAGAAATTTAAATTATAATTAGAAATAGAATTAGATTTTTCTTTTTTTTTTTTATTGTTATTTCTCTATTATAATTATAATTATTATTAATTAATTTATATGATATTAAATCAATATTACCATAGCTTAATAAATAAAAATTAAAATTTTGATTAAAATTTTTAATACCTTTATCATATCCTTTTAATATTAATATATTATCATTATTTTTATTTATCTATATATCTGTAGATATAAAATAATAATTAGATTCTTGTAAAGATGTAGGAATTATATGATAATTAGATATTATATTCATTATTCTATTCATATTTTTTCTTTTTATATAATAATATATTATTCTAATTATTTATATTACTTTGTTCCTATTCTTTAAATAATCATTGTATATTATATTTTTTTTTTATTAGATAGATATAGTTTTATTAATTTTTTTATATTACTTTTTATTTTTGATATTGTTTTATTTTTATTTAATAAATCAACTTTTAGTAACTAATATTAGTATATTATTAGTTCCAAATGTTTGTAATAGCAATAAATTACTAATAAAAATTTTATCATTTATATCTTCCTAAGAATCAATAATTAAACAACAAATATCAGATGATTTTATTATATCTATTTTATTCTCTATATTATTTTCACTTTCTATTCATATTAATATTTTATTATAATTTTTTCTATATATAAGTTTTAGTATTCTATATTTTATTCATATTATATAAATTATCTATTGTATTTATAAATGTTGTTTTACCTGATTTATTACTTCCTATTATAGATATTATAATATTATCTTTATTATTACTACTTTTATTATTATTATTATATATTTCATTATATAGTTTATATTTTATTTTATTAACAGATAATCCTAATTCTTCTAATATTTTTACTTTTTTACTTTTTCCTTTTTTAACTATATCTTTATCAATATCTTTTATTATTTTTTTCTTCTTTTTCATAAAATTATATTTTTATAATAATTAATAACAACAACAATATGAAATATAAAAAAAATATTTATTTATTATTTAATATAATTTATATCTTTTTTCTTTTTGAAATATATTAATTGTAAATAAATATTCTATGAATTTAGGATATCTATATTTTGATTTATTCTATAATTTCGGTTTTATTCAATAAATATAAATAACAATATGTGATACAAATATTCCTAAAATATATTTTTTAGTTTCTTCAAATTTGTAATTATTAATTTCATTTAATATTGAAAATAATATATGAAAATAATGTAAATATTTCATATAAATACTTATTATTATATATAAATTAATTTTTTCTAATGGATTTTTCATTATTAATATATGTATTATTATAGATTTAAATGCATTAGATAATAAACTATATTGAAAATATATATTAAATATTCATAATAGAGTTAATATAGAAAAAATAAGAAAAAAAATAATTCTAATTTATCTTTAAAATGATTATTGTAATATCTATTTTCTAATAAATATAACATATATAATTCTGAAATAATATAAAAAAATCCATAAACATTAAAATTTCCATTATAATCAAATAATGTATATTCTATTAAACATGTTATTAATCTTCATATCTAAAAATTTTTATATATTTTTTGATTATTTCATATTAAATACACTATTTTATTTTTAAATATTATGTTTAGACTAAATGTTAATATTGTTCATATTTTTGTAAAATAAGAATCTTTTATTCAATCTATATTTATTATATCCATATTATAATTTTATAAAAATATCAATAATATATTTATATAAAAAAATAATGAAAGAATCTTTATTAATTATAAAAAAATATTAAACCAATATTATATAATATATATTTAGAACCAGACTATCCAACTTTAAATAATTTTAATGGATTAATAAAAATTTTATTATTGTTAATATCATCTACAGATGTAATACATATCAATATAGATAAAAATATTTTAGAAATAAAAAATATTATACTTGTTAATTAGAAAAATTTAAAATAGATAGAACTTTATATATCATCATATAGTGAAGATGAAATGGTAGCTCATTTAAAATCAAAAGATAACAATAATATATAGATATCATCTGGAGAATATAAATTAGAAATAAAATACAAAGGAATTATAAAATCAAGTTTAGATGGTTTTTATAAATCAGAATATTAGAATGATAATGGTGATAAGAAATGAATTCTATCAACATAGTTTGAAGCACAAGATGCTAGAAAAGCATTTCCATGTTTTGATTAGCCAGATTTAAAATCAAAATTTCAACTTAATATAAAAAATAAGGAAGGATGAAGTTTTTTATCTAATACACCTATATTAAATAAAAATAATGAAAATGGATTTTGCGTATTTGAAGAAACACCTATAATGTCAACATATTTATTAGCATGGGTAATATCAGAAAATTTATATTATATAAGTGATACAGATACTAATATAGAAATAAGATTATATACTACGAGAAAAGATAAATTAAATGATTTGAAATATGGATTAGATATTGCTAAAAAATGTTTAATATGATATGAAAACTATTTTAATATAAAATATGTATTAAAGAAAATGGATTTAATAGGTATACCAAATTTTGCTGCAGGAGCTATGGAGAATTGAGGATTAATAACATTTAGAAATACTTTATTAGAAGTTAATGAAGAAAGTGCAACTGAAGTTAGTAAACTATCAGTAGCATTAGTTATTGCACATGAAATAGCACATCAATGATTTGGAAATTTAGTTACATTTAAATTTTGAAATGATTTATGATTAAATGAAAGTTTTGCAACATTTATGGAATATATATGTGTTTATAATATATTAGATAAAAATTAGAGAATTCAAAATATGTTATTAAATGAATATTATTCTTCTATTCTATTAGATTCATTAAAATCAAGTCATCCTATAGAAGTAAATATTAGTAGTTCATAGGAAATAAGTCTTATATTTGATGGAATTTCTTATGCTAAAGGTGCTGCATTATTGAGAATGTTATATAATTATTTAGAATTAAAAGATAATAATATTAATGAAGATGAAAATAATACTCATTTATTTAAAAATTCAATAGAAAAATATTTACATAAGTATCAATATAATAATGCAGTTACATATGATTTATGAAAATGTATAGAAGAAGTAACAAATAATAATAAAATATCTTAGATAATGAGTTCTTATACAAGTAAAGCAAATTATCCTATAGTTAAAATAAGTATAGTAAATAATAAAATAAAATTAGAATAGGAATCTATTATAAAAGATTAGATCGATTCTATTTGAACTATACCTATTATAATAACTATAAACAATAAACATAATATAAAAATTATTTTAGAAAATAAATCAATTATTTTAAATGATGATGTAATTGAATTCAATATAGATATAGATAATGATATAATATTAGTAAATAAAAATATAGATAGTTATATTATAGTAGAATATTCAGATAATTTATTAAAAAATATAATAAATAATATAAAATCAATAGAATCAAAATATTTACAATATATGTTAAGTAATATGTATTTATTAGTAAAATATAGAAATTATAATATTAAAACTTTATTATTTTTATTAGATAAAATTAGTCATGAAACAATAGCTATTAAATCTAGAAGTTTAAATTCAGAATTAAATGATGAATTGATTGATATAATATCATATTTAAAATTTATTATAGATAATAAAAACTTTGATAAAATGTTAGTAGAATATATTTATAATAATATTTTAATAAAATCATTAGATATATTAAAAATAGAATCATCTAAAAATTATCATGTAGTAGATACATTTAAAAGTATTATAAGATTATTATTTTCATGTAGAGATATAAAAAATTATGAAAAAATTAATAGAATTTGAAAATAATAAAAAAAAATTAAAAGAATTTAAAAAGTTTAGTATATAGTTCAATTATATATGTTACTACTTCTTAGAATAATTTAGATAAATTAAAAGAATTTTTTTAGAAATATTAGGATGAAAAATTATCAAGTATTGATAGAATATATATATTAAGAGCAATGGGTTATGTACAATGTTCTGAAGCTAAAAATTTATTATTGAATTTATATTTACTAAAGTTAAAACATAGGATTATATCTATATATTTTCTACTTTATTTAGTAATAAAAAATATAGATTAGAAATGTATCATTTAATAAAAAGTAAATGAAGTAAATTAAAAGAATAGTTTGGAGTATAGGAATTAGGATATATAGCTGGATTATTTAGTACATTTTTAGATGAAGAATTATATGAAGATATTAAAGTATTTTTTGAAAAGAATTTTATAGAAGGAAAAATGAAGACAGATTAGGTATTAGAAAAAATAAGATTTAATTTAGATTTTAAAAAAAGAAATTTATTAACATTGAAAAAATATTATAAATATGATAATGGAATTATAAATGATAAAGTTAAAAGTTAAAAGTTATTAATTAAATATTTATTTTATTTAGAAATTAAAATTAAAATTTATAATATTAATTAGAAGATGAATCTTTATTAGAATCTATAAATTCTAAACATAGATAAGAGTTATTAGTATTTTCATTATTTACTTTTATTATATTTTCATTATTTACTTTTATTATATTTTCATTATTAATCTTATCTTTTTCTAATGCTTCATAAAATGCTTCTATATTTTTTCGCAACTATTTATGTTCTTTTTTTAAAGATTTAATAATACCTTTTTCTATTTTTCTAAGATTTTTATTTGTTTTTTTTATTTCCTTTGTTGTTTCATTTTTAAAATTTATATCATTATAAATATCTATTCCATTATTTTTAATATCATCATCATATATATTTATGTATTATATAATATATAGTTGTTTTTATAAATAAATAAATAAATCTTAATTAATTAAATTATATTATTCCTTTTTAACATAAACTTATAATATAGAATGCTATACATGATGCAAATAATGCTATACAAAATATTCCTTCTAATATTTTAAATATATTAATTTTTTTATTATATTTTTTATTACATGTATATGATATGATTAGTAATCCCGGTAATAAAAATGCTATCATAGGAATTAATATATTAGATATAACATCTAAAAATCATGCTATTTTATTTAAGAACAATATTGCTATTAAAATTAATACTATATATAAAATAGATAATAATATTTTTTTCATCATTTTTTTCATTTTATTTTTATTAAAAACTTCTAAAATAATCTAAAATAATATATCACAAAGAAGTATAGATGTTAAAAATAAATTTAATATAACTAATGATAATAAACTTATTGCTATTGATCTTTTAGGTGTATATTGTATTGTTATACTTCCACTTTTTTCTTTAGACGATATTGCTATACTATATAAATTCTAACCAGGTATTCCATATAATATTGCTATAGTATATAATAATATCTATGTTATTATACAATATCTAAAACATAAATTTATATTCTATGTCTATTCTTTTACAACTAAGAATACATGATGATATGAAAATAAAAAAAGACCAGAATTAAATACTACTATTACATTTTTTAAATTAAATTCTGGTTTAATAGGATCAGTAACTTGTTTAATTTCATTTTTATATATATATCCAAATACAATATTACAAAACATAGATAAAAAAACAGATATATTTCCTATATAATTATTAATAATATTAAGTAACTATGTTTTTAATATAACTATTATAGTACCTATTATTAATGTTGATACTAAATATATTCTCTAATATTTTATTATTTCCTATTTATCTGTTATTTGAAAAATATTTATTATCATAGAAGACTAAATATAACTGTAATACGGAATAAGTAATCCTAAAAATATTAATAGAACTATATTAAATATTAATGAACTTCCTTTAAAAAATAATATATCTAAAATATCAGCGTATGCTAATGTTTCTCTTTCTTCTATAGTTTTTATTTTACTATGTAAATAATCTAATAAATAATATGTATATGTATTAAATATTACTGTTATAAATAAAATTATTAAACTATAAATAGATCCTAATCTACTAATTGAATAAGGAAATAAAAAACACCCAAATCCTAAAGCAATTTTTGTCATTGTCATTATAGATTGTAATGAAGTTAGTTTTGCCTCTGATTTATTCTTTTTACTCATATTTTTAAAATATATTTAATAAAAAAATGATAAAAATAAATTTATAAATAATTATTTATGTAGTTTTTATTATAATTTGTTTTTTAAAATATTAAAATTTAGATTAATATTAACGATAATTTTTTATTTAAATATTAAGAATAAAATATGCGTTAAATATTAAAATCCGGATATTTTATATATTAATAATTAAATTTTATTATTATTAGATAATTATATTTAATAATTAATAAAATTATTTTTAATATAATATAATAATATAATCCGTGGAATATTAGATATCATTTGGTGGAGTAACCGTGTATAAGGTGGCCCATTAGAAACTAATTAATTAATTAAATTTTAAATTTTAAAAATAATATAATATAATATTAGTTTTATTCTTTAAATTAAAATAAAAACATAAATATTACATATATCACATATTATTATCAATTTCTACAAATTCCATCTTCATTTTTTTATTCATCTTTTTTTAATTTATTCTAAAATATTTACACTATTGAATAAATTTTTATTGTTAAGATATCAAATATATATAACAATGCTTATCTATATTAATTGATATATTCTATAATACTAATATATCTTAAATATAACTTTATAATTGAAAATACAAATATTATTGTTAATTAATAGAATAATAAATATAGATATAAATTTATTGTTACTACATATCTATAATTATTTTATATTAGATTTTATACTATTATACTATATAATCTAAAAATAGTTGAAAAGTAGAAATTTAAATTTAAGAAAAAAAATTAAAATTAATATTATTAATAATATACACGATTTTTTTTACTTATTTTTTTTAAATATTCTTTAGGAAAAATTCTAAACAATTCTCAAGCTTTATCAAGAGATGTAATTATACTTCTTCTTTCATTATATTTCTATTTTAAAAACTTATTTTCAAACTAATCCAAAAAATTTAAATATATTTTATTTTCATGAGTTAGTCCTTCTTCTCCAATAATAGATTTTAATGATAATGTATCTTTACCCTGTGCATAAAAATTATATAACTAATTCATTACTTCTGGATGATCTTCTCTAGTCATATTTTTTCCTATAACATTTTTCATTAATCTACTTAAACTAGTTAATACATCTATAGGAGGATAAATAGATCTATTATACATATCTCTTGATATACTAATCTATCCTTCTGTAATAAATCCTGTTAAATCAGGTATTGGATGTGTAATATCATCATTTGGCATTGTTAAAATAGGTATCTATGTTATTGAACCTGAACTATTAATAACTCTACCCGCTCTTTCATATATACTACTTAAATCTGTATACATATATCCTGGATATCCTCTTCTTCCAGGTAGTTCATCTTTAGCAGCAGAAATTTCTCTTAAAGAATTACAATACTATGTCATATCAGTTAATATAACTAATACATTATAATCTTGTTGAAATGCAAAATATTCAGCTGTAGTTAAAGCAACTCTAGGTGTTATAATTCTTTCTATAGTAGGATCATTTGCCATATTAAGAAAAAATACAACTCTTTCCATACTTCCATTTTCTTCAAAAGATGATTTAAAATAATTTGATGTATCAAATGAAGTTCCCATGGAAGCAAAAATTATTATACTATTATCTTCACTATTATCTTTAGCACATGACTAATTTGTTATAATTCTAGCCTGGTTACATATCTATGTAGCTATTTCATTATGAGGCAAACCTGAACCAGAAAATATAGGAATTTTCTAACCTCTAGCTATTGAATTCATTATATCTATAGAACTTATTCCAGTTTCTAATAACTACTATGGATATTCACGCTATACTGGATTTATAGATGCACCATTAATATCTAAATATTCATCCATTATAATTTTTTCATCAAAAGCTACTCCCGATCCATTAAATGATTTTCCTAACATATCAGTAGATACAGGAATTTTCATAACATCACCTGAAAATTCACATATACTCTATAAAGGATTTATATTATGTGTTCCTTCAAATATCTAAATAATTGCCTTGTCTTTATAAAATTCTAATACTTGTCCAGTTCTTTTTTCACCATTCTATAATGTTAAATTTACTATTTCACCATACTAAACATTTTTAATCTAATCTAAAATAATTAAAGGACCTCTAATTTCATTTATTGTTTTATATATCATATTGTTTTATTAAAAAATAAATATTTAATAATTTTTATAAACACTAATTTTATGAAGATAGAAGGAATTTATATAGCTATTTTAGAAAATAATAAGTTAGAAATACTATGTTCTAATAATGAAAAATTAAAAATAAAATCTTGATTCAATGAAATTTATAAAAGTGAAGAATGAAATAAACCAAAAATTGAACAATATTTTTTAAAAGAAAATATGTTAATATTAATAAAAGAAATTACTGATTTTATAATAATATTATGTGGTAATATAAATGAAACAGATGAATATTTTTTAAGTTATATTACTAACAATATTATAATGCCTGTATTAGAAAAAATAATAGATGATCCATTATTAGATTCTAAAAAAATACTAGATAATTATATAGAAATTTCGGTATTTATTAATGATATTTGTATTAATAAAATAGTAATATCTAATGATGTAAATGAAATATATAATAGAATAAAGTTTAAAGGTGAATATGATACAGCATAGGATATAGGAATTTTTGAGGCATTATCTATGGCAAAATAGAGATTCTTTTCTTAAAAATAATTTAATTTTTTTATTAAAAACAAAAAAATTAAATTAATAATAATAATAATGATTTTTGTTAATATATTTATTTATATTTCCATTATTATTTTTATTATCTTTGTGTATACGTTAATAAATGCCAACTAAACCAATATTAGAAACAGACAAAATAGAAGAAGTTGCAAGATGTTTAAAATAGATAGGAGATAGTATGTGTAGAGATAAGGAAAAAGATATTGCAATAGAGATAAGAAGAATAGGAGATCAAGAACAAAAAGAAAGAGAATCTAAATTACATTTTGTATTAAATTGATTGAAAAGGAAAAGAGTATATGAACATTAAAAATAACAAATAGTTAATTATTTTTAGATTTTTTAAATAATTTTTATATTTTATATAAATCTCGAGAAAGAATAATAATAATAACAATTATTATTATATATAATACAGTTTAAAATTTCAATATTTTTATTAATAAATAATATAATTATTCTATTAATATAAAGAAAATTTTATTTTTAATTTAATTTATTAATCAAATTATTTATCAAAGTAGAAATTTTCAATATTATTTTTTAGCTATTAAATATTTAAATGAAATATATCTGTAAATATTTATTATATATTATTATAAATTATAAATAAAAAAAAATTCAATTTCTAAATTAAAATTAATAGTTTTATTATATTATTTTATAATTTTTTATATTTTTATTAATATTATATAATCTTGCATTATAAAATAGAAAAATATTTAAAAAAATAATATAAATTAAAATAATAAAATAGAATCTATAATATACACTATTTTTTATTAATAGTTTTTGAATACATATATTAGATTATAATATAAAAAAATATCTAAATTTTTAGATAAACTATCCTAAAGTAATTTTTATTATCGTTGTGTATACGTTAATAAATGTCAACTAAACCAATATTAGAAACAGACAAAATAGAAGAAGTTGCAAAACGTTTAAAACAAATAGCAGATAGTATGTGTAGAGAAAAACCTTTAGAAAGGGATATAGAAAGAGATCTTGTAATGGAAATAAGAAAAATAGGAGATAGTTTAGATCTAGAAAAACCTTCAAAATCACATTATGTATTAAACTGGTTAAAAAGAAAAAGAGTATATGAACATGAATAATTAACTATTTTTAGATTTTTTTAAATAATTTTTATTATTTTATATTAATTCAATAATTTTTACATATATATTAAATATTATAAAAAATATCAGAAATTTTCAGATTAATAATTTATTATATTATATTATTTTTATATAAAATTTGTTTTTTTTCTAAAAATATTCAAAAAATTTAGATGAATAAATTATTATATGCTCATTTTTATTATTTGTATACGTTAATAAATGCCAACTAAACCAATATTAGAAACAGACAAAATAGAAGAAGTTGCAAGATGTTTAAAATAGATAGGAGATAGTATGTGTAGAGATAAGGAAAAAGATATTGCAATAGAGATAAGAAGAATAGGAGATCAAGAACAAAAAGAAAGAGAATCTAAATTACATTTTGTATTAAATTGATTGAAAAGGAAAAGAGTATATGAACATGAATAATAAAATAGTGGATAATTAACTATTTTTTTTAGATTTTTTAAATAATTTTTATATTTTACTTAAAAATTATTATATTATTTAGATAATTAATACAATGTATTTGTATATAAATTATTATTTTAATCTAAACTTTAATATATTTATTATTTTATTTTTGATAATTTTAAATAATGACAAAAGGAACACCATCACAAGGTAAAAAGAATACAAGAACACATTCTTTATGTAGAAGATGTGGTAAAAAATCATTTCATAAACAAAAATTTAGATGTTCTTCGTGTGCATTTCCAGATAAAAAAATAAGATAGTATAAATGGGCTAGAAAATCTCATAGAAAAAAAACTACAGGTACAGGATTAAGAAGACATTTAAAGAAATTTTTTAAAAAAACACCTTTTCCATTAGCCAAAAAAATCTAATTAATTATAATATTATTTATTTTATTTTAATTATTAAATTAAAAATATTTTTATAAAAAAATAATGCAAAACACTTCAAAAGATTTTGTTTTTAAGAAAAGCAAAGAATTAGAAAATAAAAATATTGTTAAAGGTTATAATTTTGATAAAGAATTTAATTATAATGATTTTATCAATAATTATTTAAATACAGGATTTTAGGCAACTTTATTAGGTAAGGGAATAAAATATTTAAATGAAATATTAGATGAAAAAAATAATTTAAAAGATAAAATGAAAATATATTTAGGTTTTACATCTAACTTAGTTAGTTCTGGTTTAAGAGATATATTTACATATTTATGTAAATATAAAATGATTGATTATATTGTTTCTACTGCAGGAGGAATAGAAGAAGATATTATAAAATTATTATCTGATTTTTATATATCTGATTTTGAACAAAATAATTTATAGTTAAGAGAAAATGGTATAAATAGAATTGGTAATTTACTTGTTCCAAATGAAAACTATATAAAATTTGAAAAATTTATGAATGGATTTTTTAATAAAGAATTAGATATTAAAAAAATTATAACCCCATCAGAATTAATATATAAATTAGGCTAGTATATTGATGAAAATTTAAAAAATAAAGAAGAATCATATTTATATTGATGCTATAAAAATAATATAAAAGTATTTTCACCTGCAATAACTGATGGATCTTTAGGTGATATGATGTATTTTTCTTCCTTATGTAATAAAAATTTAGTATTAGATATATATAAAGATATATGTTTAATAAATAATAGCGGACTTCCATGTGAAAAAACAGCTGTAATTATATTAGGTACAGGATTAATTAAACATCATATATTAAATGCTAATTTAATGAGAAATGGTGCAGATTATTCATTATATATTAATACATCATAGGAATATGATGGCAGTGATTCAGGCGCTAATCCTAATGAAGCTGTTAGTTGAGGAAAATTGAAAAAAGAAGGTATAAAAATATTTGGAGATGCAACAATAATTTTTCCATTAATAGTTACATAGACATTTAAGAAAAAAGAAAATTATTATAAATAAAATAATTTTTTATTAATTAATTTATATAATTTATCACAAAATGAAATTTTTAACTTTAGAAAATAAATCATTTTTAATAGAAATAGAATAGTTTAAAATATTGATAAATTTTGGTTGAATTGAAAATATAATAGAAAATAATATAATAGATGATATTATTAATAAATATAATTTGCATAAAATAGATATAATATTGTTAACAAGTTCATGTATAAGTTTAGTTGGTTCATTACCTATATTATATTAGAAATTAAAAATAAAACCAAAAATATATTCTACTGTTCCTGTTTTAAAATTTACACATATATTATTTTATGAAATATATTTAAGTTATATGAAAGAATTGGAAAATTTTGATATTAATTTTTTTGATATATATACAATAGAAGAATTTATTTATAATTCTATATAGCTTAATTATTATTAGCAAATTAATTTTTTAGTTAATAATATAAATTTTCAAATATTACCTATACCAGCTGGATACTCATTAGGTAATTCTATGTGATTAATAAAAACAGATAAAGAAAATATTTTAATAACAGATAGAATAAATCATATTAGAGAAAGACATATAGATGGTATACCATTAGAATATATAAAAAATACATATGATATTACTACATTATTAATAAATACTAATTATTTATTAAAATATAAAAAAGAAACAAAAATTAAAAAAGAAGAAGAATTTATAAAAATTATTATTAAAAAATTACAAAATAAAAATAATGTATATATTCCAACAGATATTTCAACAAGAATATTAGAAACAATCATAATTTTATATTCTTATTGACATAGTAAAAAATTATTTGAAAAATATAATTTAGTATTAGTTGGGTAGATGGCACAATATATAATAATTTATATAAGATCTTTATTAGAATGAACAGGTTCTGTTTGTCAAAATCATTTTAATTTATCAAGATTAAATCCATTTGAATTTAAAAATTTATTAATAGTAAAAACAATAATACAATATGAATCTATTAAAAATCCATCAGTTTATTTTTTATGTGATCCATATTTAGATACACCTTTAGTTCAAAATATTCTAATTATTATGAATAAAAATTAGAATAATTTGTTATTAAATATTTCTAATTTATTTTGAAATAAAAAATTAGAAAATATAAAAAATAAAATACCAATAAAAGTAAAACTATATAAAAAAACAGATCTTGAAAAAGAAATTCCAAAATTAAGAATTTTTATTAAAGAAAAATATAATAAAATATATGATAATTCAAATAAATTATCATTTAAATTATTAGATATAGATGAAGAAGATAATTCAAATAATATAGATTATGGAAAACCTATACCTAATAATTGAAAAATTTCAAATTTTGAAAATGAATTAAAAATAAATGAATAGTTAGAAGATTTAGATTCATCTAATAAGGTTTTTTTATTTAAATCAGAATGGGAAGAAAAAATTGATAAATATTTATATGAATATACTATAGAAGAAATTACTATAAATGAAAATTTATTTATAGATTTTAATGGTATTTCTGAAATAGATTCTATATTTAATATAATAAGAAAAATATTTAAACCAAATAAAATATTATTCTATGGTAATAATTTAAATTTTATAAATAAAGAATTATTATTAAAATTTAAAATAAATTCTAAAGTTTATTATATAGATAATAATTTATAGAATATAGATATATAGTTAATTTCTAATAATATTATTTTAGATTAGAAATTAATAACATATAATTATTTAAGAGAAATACCTAATACATCATATTTAATTTAGTTTATAGAAGGAGATATATATGATATAGAAAATAAAAAATATTTGATAGCTAATAAAATTAATAAAGAATATTTTTTTACCTAATATAATATTGAGTAAATTAAATTTTCTTGATTTTTTTAAAGAATTATAGAATAAAAAAATAGGAGCAGATTTAATAGATAATACTATTAATATTATTGAAAATAATATAAAAATTATAAAAAAAGAACAATGTATATTTATAATTGGTAAATTATCAGATACTTATTATAAAATAAGAAGGATATTATATAATAAATTTATATGAGTTTAATATTAATAATTAGTAATTTATATTTATATTTATGTTAGAAGAAAATAATGAAATATTAACTTAGCGTGAGTTAATAGAAATTAATGTTTGTAATACAAATAAATATTTAAAATATATTTTAATTACAATTAATAATTTAATTATTATATTTAATATCATTTTATATTTTCTAAAACCAAAAGATATACTAAATTCATCAACTAATAGTTTTTAGTCAATTATATTTTTTAGATATATTTTTTATATATTAAAAATAAAATTTAATAGTAGTAATATTAATATTTATATATTATTATCGATGAATTTAGTTTTAATAAATTTTACAATATTCATTTCATTAATAAGTTTTTCTACAAGTTTTATAAATGAATATAATAAAATATCAGTATTAAAATATTATTATTTATTTATGAGTATATTCTATTTATGATCATGTCTTGGATTTTTATTTTTTATACTCTTATTTCTATTAAAAGGAAAAATGAAATTTAATTATATAAAATATAAAAAATCTAGTAATATAATTTATGATAATCAATTTAAATATAGAACATGTAATATATGTTTAATAAATTATTAGAAAGGAGATCTTATTTTTTTATTAAATTGTAAACATATTTATCATAGAGATTGTCTTTTATAGTGATTAGATAGAAATACATGTCCAATATGCAGAACTTAGATATACGATACTACAAAAATTTATGTTTTATTAATAACAGCATTAGAATTTTTATAAATTATAAATTTAATTATTTATTTTTAGATAATCATTGTTTAAAATATTTTCCTATATAATTTCTAATCTATTCTAATCTATTTTTTTCTATTTTATTAATATATATATTATTAATATAATCATATACATAATATTAAGAAAAAGTGTATTTCTTACAGTTAATTTTTGATTTTCATTAATAACATCTAATACTAATAAATCAAATGAAATTAATAAATAAAATATAAAATTAAATAATACTGAAAAAAAAGAAATAAATAATAATATTTTTACCATTATAAAACACAAAATATTAATTATTATCTTCGTCATCTTCATCATGTAAATTATAATTATATGTACTGTGAAAAAGAACATGATTATTTCATATATATTGATCTGTTTTATTTGTAAATTTTATATCATATATTACGTTTTTATTCTAATATTGATTATAATATTCATCACTCGAAATATAATTTTCATCCTTATCATTATAATAATTATATCCCATTTCAAATAATAATTTAAAGTTTATTGATTTTTTTTTCAAATTAAGAAAAAAAATTATTCCTGTCTTAAAATAAAAAACTCTTTTGTTTTTAGAATCATATGTAGCTAAATAAGTTCTATTTTCACTAATTTCATATTCGCATAAATTTTCATCATTTAAAGGATTATTAATCTTTTTTGATCTATCAAATTCATATGTTATTTTTAATTCACTTGTTATTCCTTCATATATATAATATAATCCATATAGATTTATTGTATAATTATCTGTATCTGTATCTTTTATATCTTTATTATCAATATCATCATTAATTTCTATATTAGAATTTATTAGTTCAGGAAATATAATAACATAATATATTATATTTAAATCTAAATTTTCTCTTGATCTATAATAGTTTGTATTAAATACATTTTCAATATTTTTTATACTATTTTTTAATTGATATTCACAATAAACTCTATATAATACATCCGGTTGCTAAAAATTTACAATAATAATTTTATTATTAAATATAGTATCCATTATATCTTCTATAAATTCTATCTAATATAACTAATATAAAAGATTTAAATATCTTGTTAAAACTATATCTGATTCTACAAGTATTCTATTATCTAAAAATAAAAACTAAAAAATACCTATAGTATTTAATAATCAATTATTATAATATAATAAATTTAAATCTTCATCTTTATATATACATTTAATATAACATAATATTAATGATAAAATAAACATTGTTGTATATGATAAAATATTCCATAAATTTTAATTTTTTTAAATAAAAAACTAAAAAATTAATTTTAATTATTGAACATTACATTCTTTAGTATTTCTACTACTTCTTTTCTAATATTGTTCTTCTTCTTCATACTAATTATGACTTGTATTATTAATATAAGTTTCAAATTCACCAGCATCTAATCCTTTATTTTCCATATAAACTTTATTATTTCCTATATTACTATATCTTTTTTCTATATGATATTCATTTTTAGGAAATATTTTTTTCAATTCACTATCCTATAACTATTTTTTATTTGGAAATATTATATTAAATTGTATATATAAATCTCCATATTCATTATATTTATTAACCATACCAAGTCCTTTAAACTATCTAACTTCATTTGGTTTTATAATATCTATAATATTATTATTATTTATATTTGTTATTATAAAATCCTTATTTTTTGAAGGATGACATTTTTGTTCATTTTCATTATATAAATTAATATTAAAACCAAATAATGCTTCATATAAAGTTATATCTACCTAAGTAAATAAAATATTATTATGTAATAATTTATAGTTTGATTCTTGTAATTCAAAATTAACTATCAAATCTCCTATATTACCATCTTCTCCCTAATTACCTTTATTTCTAAATATTTCCTATCTTTTAGTTTCACCTTTCTATATAATAATTTCGATATCTTCTTTTTTACTTTCTTTTCCTGTACCCTAACAACTCTAACATCTATTCTATCTATTTATATATGTTCCTGAACCAGAACAAATATCACATGTAGACTAATATTGTTGTATCATTGGTCCCATTCTTTTAATAGTTATCTTAGTTCCTGTACCTTTACATTCTCTACATTTACTACTAGTTTTATCTTTATTACCTGTACCATTACATGGATTACAATTAACTTTTCTAGATACTCTTAATTTTCTTTTACTACCATTATATATTTCAAATAAACTAATATTTAATTTATGTGAAATAGCTTTAGGTTTTCCACCTCTTTTTGTCTAAGATCCTCTATGTCCACCTCCAAATATATTTTCAAATATATCAAATGAATCACCACCCATATCACCAAAACCACTTAAATTTTCTTTTACAGCATCTTCACCATATTGATCATACTAAGTTCTTTTATTTTCATCACTTAATATATTATAAGCCATACTAACTTCTTTAAATTTTTCCTAATCTCCTCCTTTATCTGGATGATGAACTCTAGCTAATTTAATATAAGCTTTTTTAATTTCTGAACTTGTTGCTGAAGGTGAAACCTCTAATATATCATATAATTTTGTTGTTACAGGTTTTCCTCTCTCCCCTTTTGGCTAATTAAAAAAATTATTAAAAAACATTCTTATGATAAAAATAAAAATAGACTAATTTTATTTATTAATTAATTAAAATTTAAAAAATTTATTTAAAATTATGATTTGTTCTAAAATAAACAACTTTTACATTTAAAATTTACTTTACCATATAATTGTTTTATTATAAATCCATTATGAAAAGAACAATTTGAACATATTAATGCATATTGTACCTATTCATCTTCTATTCCAATATTACTTGCTAATTTATTATAATATTCTTTTTCATTTTTTTCTTTAATTAAATTACATTGTATATCCTAATCTTTGTATACATTATCTCAAACATCTTTTATATAAGCAGGAGCTACAAAATCTATGTCTTTTAATATTTGATTGACTTCACTATATTGAGACATATTAATTATATCTAAAGCATAATCTTTTAATAATTTTGTTCCTGTATCTATTCCTTCTTCTATTTTTCTAATTTTTCTATTATAATATCATAATTTAATAATTTTTATTGGATAGAGAATTATAACTATAAAAACTATTAAACAAATGCAATATTTTGGAAATTTTATATTAAATGAAAAATATAATGGTAACAATAAAATAAATATATAAAATCCTCATTTAATAGTTTCTTTTGTAAGATTATTCTTTATTTCTATATATTGATCTAATAAGGATTTATTTTTAATTAATATTTTTTTATTTTCTTTAATTGTCTATTCTTTTGCTTTAAAAGAATCCTATTTACTTTGAAAAAAGGATCATATTATACCCATTAATATTTTATATTTTTATATACTATTAAAAAATAAATTTTATTTCAAAACTATATATTCATATTTATTTAAATAAATTATTAATTTAAATTTATAATTATTCTCTTTTTGCAGCTTTATATTGAATAAAAACAAATTTATCAATATCTTCTATTTTAACACATGCACCTAAATTACCACATCGATAACAATAATTAGGTGCACTAAATAAGCTGCATAATAATTTATCATGGTATCACTCATAGCCATTATTTAATAACTAATGTCCTCTTATAATTTTTTTTAAATTATTCTTATGTAGAAATTTTTCAGTTAAATTTTTAGAAAACATAATTCCTGCTCCTCTAATATTATCACCTTCAGAATTTACATCTTCTATGGGATCACTTCATAATAAATCACTTATAATACCTCTCTATGGTACATCTTGAAATCTATTTAAATCTAATATTGTTTTTTTATCTATACTTAAATTAGATAATCCTCCATGTACACAAAATATTTCATTTTCAATAATAGCAGATATAGGTAAATAATCAAATACATCTGTTATAGATTCTCATACAACTATATTATTATATTTAACAATACATTCATCATAAAATCCATATATTTTAGTTATTTCTCTTGATTCATGATTACCTCTTATTAAATATATTATATCGGGGTACTTAATTTTATAACAAAATAAAAGAATAATACATGCTATAGAATCATTACCTCTATCAACATAATCTCCTAAAAATAAATAATTTCTATGAGGTAATTCACCCGATATTTGAAAAATCTATATTAAATCTCTAAACTATCCATGTATATCAGTACATATAGTAATAGGCAGTGATATTTCTACTATATTTTTTTCTTTTGATAATATTTCTTTTATTTTTTTAGTTACAAATAAAATATCCTTTATATGAATTTTTTTATACTATATAATTTTATTTATTATACTATTTATTTCAATTGTTTCTTTTATATCATTATTCATTTAATTAATTGTGTTAAATAAATATATAAATTTTTAATGACATTTAGTGTAAATAAAATAGATATATTAAATGAAAATTATAAATTATTTTTAAATAAAAAATTATCTAAATCAATTGCAGGATTATTAAACTTGAAAAAAAACTATGATAGTATAATAATAAGTGATAAAATAACAGTTGAATAGAAAAATAAAATAAAAACAACATATAAATCATTAATATCATCTCATGATTTAAAAATAATAATTAATAATAAAATATAGATAGAATTAATATGTGATTTTTCTAATTTATTTTATTTAGATTTAATTATATTAAAATTAAATTTACTAAATAAAGTAAATTCACTTAATATAGAAAAATTCTTAATATTTAATTTATATTATCATATTAATATATTAAAAAGAATATATAAAATATATAAAATATTAGAAGAAACTGTTAAACAAAATAAATTTATAAATTATTTTTATATAAAAAAAGAAATTGAAACATATAGAGATCTTTTTATTAATTCTTAGAATTATCATATATTAAAAGATTATTGTTTTAAAAATGAAGCATATATTAGTAGATAGAAAAAATTACAAAATATTTATTTAGTAGAATTTTTAAGTTTAGAAGAATTAAATATAGAATTTAATTTTATATATGAAAAAATAATGCCTGAAAATGGATTTTGATATATAGGATTTAATCATATAGAATTATTTAAAAAAATAAAAGAAGAATAGATAATAGATAATAATTTAGATAATAAAAAAATAGAATTAGATAAAAAAGAAAATTCTAATATAAATACAGATTAGATAAAAACATTTTTACCAGTAGTATCTGATTATTATAGTAATATAAAAATGAAATTTAATGAAGAACATTTCGATAAAAAAAGAAATGGTTTATTAAATTGGTATTTTTATGAAAAATTAAAGTTGGATACATTATTTTTTATTTTTTATAAATATAAAAATACATATTATTAGTATTTATCTGCTAAATAGTTAATAAAAAGAAAATGAATTTATGAAAAAAATTTACATATATGAATAATGAAATAGAGATTATCTGTTAATGATATTATTTATAGTTATTTTGATTATAAAAATGGATGAGAAATAAAAACATTTGATGTTCCTGAAAATTATATATTTTAGGGGTTAAATATAATATAATATAATTTTATATTTTTATCATTATATTTTAAAATTAAAATAATTAAATGAAAAATTATAAGTTAAATGGTACAGAAAATTTAATTGAATTATTTGGATTAAATGATATCTATAATAAAATTAATAAAGATGGTATAAATGAATCATTAATTGATTATTTATATCATTTATAGGAAAATATACCATTTAATATAAAAATACAAGATAAAAAAGAAGTAGAAAGAATATATAAATGTTGTGAAAATAATACTTGTTTATTATTAAATGTTTTTTCAAAAAAAACTGAAAATAATAAATTAAATAAAATTGAAGATATTAAAATTAATATTATTAAAAGATTAGAAATATAATATATATAATATAAAAAAATTAATATTTAAATAATTAATATTTAAAATTAAAAATATATAAAAATAAAAAACACAAATTTATGGATGTTGAACAAAAATTAATAAAATTATTTTAGAACAATAGTTAGAAATCATTAGAAGAATATTTAGTATCAATAGGTAATATAATAAAAAATAATATAAATAATACTAAAAAGTCACCTGAGATATAGGAATATATAAATATAATTATAGAGTAGGTAAAATACAGCTATACTATATGAAAAAAATTATCTAGTTATTATGAAAAGGTTACAAATAAATATTTATTAAAAATAAATTATAAACATATAATAGATAAATAGACATTGGGATGATATATACCAGAAATTAGAAATGAATTAGATGAAATGTATAATAAAAATAAAGTAGAAGTTGCTACAGTATTTTGTTATTGCTAGATACCTCATGAAAGATCTTTTGATATGATGAATTGTAGCTTGTGTAAAGAAAAATGATTTCATTTTAAATGTGCATTAATACCAGATGTAAAGTATTTAAAATCACATGATGATTGAATATGTATAGAATGTTGTATAGAAAATAAAAGAGAATATAATTTATTATATGAAATATTTTTATTTAAATTTGAATCTCCAAAATTAATAGGAATACATGATAATCCTCCAATAATGGAATTAATTTTTAAATTATATGAATATTATGATACAATAAAATCAAAATCAAATAAATTATCAAATTTAGAAAATTTACAATATAGTTTTTTAGTTGATACTATTAAAAGATATAATAACTATATGAATTTGTATAAAGAAATAATTAATTATGAAATAATATCATTAAATAATTAGTATCAAGATAATATTAAAATTATATATAATATTTTTTTACATTTAGTTTATACTACAACTATACAAGCAGTTATACCAGAAATAGAAAATCATATTAAAATATTAAAATTAAATATATGTATAATATTTCAATAGACAATATAGCAAAATTTAATAACTCCTATTAATTTTAAAATATTAGATAACATGGTATTATTTTTAAAACCGGAATTAAAACCGGAATTATTTGAAAAAATAGAATCTGTATATACAGAAGCATGTGATATTAAATTAGAAATTAAAGAATTTACAAAAAAACAAATAACAATAGAATAGATAAATAATTTAATTGATAGATATAAAAATATATCAAATATTATTATAATTGATGGTATTAAAAAATTAAAAAAAGATAGAGAAAAAGTAACTTCATGGATTTAGAATTTAAATAAATTATTAAGTGTACTTGATAAAACTAATGTAGTATATCCTAGAATTAATTAGTAGTTAATAAGAATAAAAAATACATATGATAAAGAATTTATACATATAGATACTACAGAATATCATAATTTAAAAAATATATTATCAATATCTAATAAATGAGAAAATAGATTTTTATTAGCTTATAAGAATAAAAATATAGAAGAATTAAAAAAATTAGAAAAAGAATTATTATGGAAAAATAATAAACCTATAGTAAGTATTGATACATACAATAAATTAAAAAATATGTTAAATGAAAAAAATTCAACTTCTTCATAGAATACTACATCTACTACTAGTAGTACTAGTAATAAAATAAATAACGATAATAATACTAATAATCAACAACAATAGCAAAGTTGTAAAAAAGTAAATGTATAGATAGAATAGAAAAAATGTTTTTTAGAAATAGTAAAAAAGAAATTAACAACTTGTATAAAATTAAAAGAAGGTAATATTCCTTTTAAATATTTTATAAAAGATTTTTTATGTTTAGTATAGAAAAACCCACATAAAATATTTCAAGATTAGAAGATATATGAAGATCATAATTTTATAGAATATTATAGAACTACTTTAGAGTTATGCGGAATAAATTCTATAAAAGAAATAGCACAATATATAAAAAATTATGTAAAAAAGAATATACATTTTAAACCAGAAACTATTGATAGTATATATTCACTATTAAATTAGAGTGATAAAATGATTTTATATATTATTACATTATAGTTAGAAAAATATTGTTTAATTCATAATCCTAAATAATTAGTTATTTTTTTATAAATTTAATTTTATTATATTAAAACACAAAATACATATATAATAAAATTATGACAACAACAGAATCTGAAAATGTAAAAATATATACATTAAACGAATTTACAAAAACATTAATTATAGAAAAAATATTATTAATATCTAAGAATTTATTAAATGATGGTTCATAGTTTATAATGTTATTAGACAATATAACAACTAATATTATATCATCAAATCTTTTAATGAGTGAATTAACATTATATAATTGTCCAATGGTTAAACAAATAACAGATATTTATCCAGGTGTTTCTAATCCTCTTATTTATTTTTTATCAAATTCTAATGAATCAATTAATAATTTATTGAAAAATTTTAAAAATCCAAAGAAAAAATTAAATCAAATATTCTTATTTTTTAATGATAGATTAAATGATGAATAGATAAATTTATTATCTACTTTACCTACACATCAAATAAAATGTTTATGTGAAATTCCTATTAATTTTTTATTATTTGATACTAAATCATTTTTAATTGAAAAGAAAAATATTAATGATATGAATGGATTAGCGTCTTTATTTTGTTAGTTATAGGAAATACCTAATATAATATATCCATCAAATGGTTTAAGATTAAAAACAAAAGGATAGTAGTTATTAGATCATATAGAGAAATATCAAGAATTATTTACAGAAAAGAAATTTAAAACAGAAAATACATTATTAATTTTATTAAACAGAAGTTATGATTTTGCTTCTTATCTTTTATATAGTTTTAATTATAATGTATTAGGTTTAAGTTTATTAGCAACTGATAATTCCAATATTATAAATAATCCTACAATACAAACTAGTATTAATGATAAGAATATAACTATAGATAAAAATAAAGAATTTTATTCTATATTAAGACCTATGCATATAAGTGATGCATCTAAATATATTAATGAAAAGGCAAATGAATTATCTAAATTAACAAATAAAAATTCTACAAAAAATGTAATAGAATTATAGGAATTAATAAGAACATATCCATAGTTTTAGGAAAAATCAAAAGATTTAAAAAATCATTTAATATTAGTAGAAGAAATATTTAATAAATTAGAAAAACATAGTAAATATAGAGAAGTAGGAGAAATAGGTTAGTGAATTGTTTTAAATAAAATGGATAGTATAAAAATAATAAAAGAAATTGAACCTATTATAAATGAAATTTCAAATGATGATATATTTTTATTAGCATTATTATTTAAATTATATAGAGATGAAAAACATGAAATTTTAGATGCAAGATTAAATAAAGAATAGAAAGAAGAAATAATGACATTGTTAGGAAAATCAAATGTTAAGGAATTTAAAACATTACATATAACAACATTAGAAAAGTATATTACTAATATTGAATATGAAACAGATAAATATAGATCTTTAATTTATTGTATTATTGTATTGTTAATGACTAATGAAGATATAATAAAGAAACATTTTAAATTATTGAATGGAAATAATTTTATTCTATGTCAAAAATTATTAATTAAAAGTGCAAGATAGAAACGTATTAAAACAAATACTAATAGATCAAGACATGATTTAAAAGATAAAAAAATAATTATTTATGTTGACGGAGGTATTACATTAGAAGAAATAAATAATATACATGAATTATCGGCTCTATATGATATAAATATTTTAATAGGTGGAAATAAAATATTATACAATAACTGTTAATTTTATGATTGAAATTATTTAATTATTTTGTATTATTTTATATAATTCTTTATTTTTTACTAATTTTTCTAAATCTGTATATCCTCCAATACATTTACTATTAATGAATATTCTTGGTACTGTAGTTGCATTTGTATTATTTTTAAAATAAGTTCTAAATGTTTCTCTATCATAATTTTCATCACGAATATCTATATATTTATAATTTTTAATATCTTCTAATATTGTAGTAGATAATTTTTCATCTATAGATAACTATTCTAATAAATTTTTAGCATTTATACAAAATGGACATCCATCAAATCCAAATACAACTATTTTATTTTTAGTTAAATTTTCTTCAATATATTCCAATGTTTTTATATCTGACATTTTATTATTTATTTAACACTATTATTAAATAAATAATAAAATCAATATTATCAAATATTATTATTAAATAAATAAAATATATTTGATAATAATATTTAATAAAATATATTAAAAAATGAATAATGCAAAAAATCTTTATTAATTAGTTTATAACTTTCTTAAGAATATTTTCGAGTGATATATCGTCCAAACAATTTGCAGTAAGAAATCTGAAATTTTTAAAATATTTTCTTATCATATCAACTGAAGATGTAGCTTTTACCTTTTCTCTAATATTGCATGATGTTGGGCACCATAAAATTAAACATCCTGTTGGTCTTTCATTATTATCTATAATATAAAATCCGATAAAATATGTTAAATTTTCATCCATATCATCTAATAAATTTCTTACTTTTTCCCAATGTTCTTGATTTTTTTTACTTGTTAACCACTCTCCTGGTACTCTTTTTCCTTCATTTTTATTATACTCAGGTTCTATGTCATTTATTGTATATTTTATCTAAATTTTATTATCTTTCTCTATTCTAAATAATATAAATGTTGTTTGCATAAATCCTAGTTTATTTGTTTCATTTAGAAAATCTTCATCTACTTCTAACATTTTTTTATATTTTGTGTATTTTGTGTTATATTATATTATTGTAAAATAAACAGAAAAATATAATTAAATAAAGGATAATAAATAAAAAATATTTTTATTTTTATTTTTATTTTTAATTAATTTTTATAATCATTAATAATTTAACACTAAATGAATATTACTGAATAGAAACAAGCATTTATAAGAGTATTTAATTAGATACTTATATATAATGATGATATAAAAATAAAAGAATATATAAATTTATTACCAAAATTAATAGTTAAAATAAGTGCAAAAGAAGAAACTGTTTTATTGGATTTATTATATAATAAATTACAATCATATAATCATTATAAATATATAAAAGATATAATAAAATAGATAAATATAGATTTTCTATTATCTTTTAAATCTAAAGAACCTTTATTTATATTTATTAAAATGATTTAGTTTATTTTATAGTAGGATATACAAGAATATTTAGATGTGGGAATAAATGCATTATAGAATATTATAGAAGTATTAAATGAAAAGGAAATAGAAATTCATATAATAGAATTTATAATAGTAGATGAATATGATATTAAATAGAATATAATAAATATAAATATAATGAAATTAATAGCTATAACAAATAAAATAGAATGAAAAAAGAGAATAAATATAATTAAAGAAAAAATTATGGAATTTATTAATATTAATGAAATAATAATAGATAAAGAAATATCAAATACATTTTCTTATATTATATCCAATTTAGATAAAGAGAAATTATCAGAATTTTATAATATAATAATAGAAAAGATTATAACTAAATTTTTAAATAGAGAACCTGAAATATGTCAAACATTAGGATTAAATTTAACAATAGAATTATTATTTAAAGATTATGATAATTAGTATTTATTTAATAATATTAATAATAATATTGAAAAAGGAACAAGTAATATAAGATTTTTTATTTGTTAGAATTTTTATAAATTATTAAATGTTTATGAAAGTAAAAAATGATATATATCTTTATTAAATGTATCAAATGAAGAATGTATTTTAGAATTATGTTAGTTAATTAATAATAATAAATTTTAGAGTTTTATTTAGATAGATGATCTATTTAGAAAAGAATTTATTATAACTTTATATAATAAAATTGATAATAAAGAAAATAATGAGATGTTAAAGAATATATCAAAATATTTTAATATAATACTTAGTTTATATTTAGTCTATTCAAATTATAAATCAGATTTAATAAAATTATTTAATATATGTATACAATATCCAGAAAAGGAATTAATATCAGATGCTATACCATTATTTTTAAAATTATTAAATAAAAAAGAATTTAATGATTGGATAATACATATTTTACTTAATGATATTGTTAAAAATAATAATTGAAGAATTAGAAATTCATTATGTGATTGTTTAATAAAACTAATAAAAAATTATACTTTATCAGAATTTGATAGTTATTTAAAAGAATTATATTTCTTATTATTAAAAGATGATGTATATACAATAAGAGAAAATTGTTCTAAAAATCTTACATTATTTATTGCAAAAAAATATGGATTTGAATATTTAAAAAATAATTTATTATTAACTATAAGTGAATTGTTATTATCTAATAATTATTTATTTAGAATTACAGGAATATGAATATTAAATTCAATATATATAGTTTGTAGTGATATATTTTCTGAATATTTTTAGATACATATTAATAATTTATTATAGGATAAAGTATCTAATGTTAGGTTAGAATTTATAAAAACATTTTATGGAAAAATAGAACTAGATATAATTTCAATTATAGATGCAGAAACAAATAATGAAATAATTAAAGAATTAAAGAAAATAATTAAATAAGTAAATAATTTTTTATAATCCTCTTTACTTAATTATATAATATATTTTTTTATAAATTCTGTTACTAAATTTACTCCATATCCAGTTGTACCAATTGGTTTAAGTCTATTTCTTTTTTCAGAATATGCTACATTAGCTATATCTATATGTATTCATTTAGTTTTAACATCTAAAAAATAATGTAAAAATGCTGCACCTGTAATTGTTCCTCCATATCTAGGATATATATTTTTTATATCTGTAAAATCACCTTTAAGTAAATCTTTATGAGTTTTTCTTAAAGGTAACTATCAACAATATTCTCCTACATTATTCCCTATTTCAATTATTTTCTATAAAATTTCTTTATTATTTCCTATAACTGCTGAATAATCGTGTCCTAATGCTATACTACAAGCTCCTGTTAATGTAGCTATATCTATTGTATATTCTGCATTATACTATTGAGCATGTTTTAATGCATCTCCTAATATTAATCTTCCTTCAGCATCTGTATTTGTTACTTCAACAGATAATCCATGTGATTTTATATATGAATGTGGTTTTTGACTCTATCCATCAATTGAATTTTCTACAAAAGGTGTTAAACATATTACATTTATAGGTAATTTTAATTCTGATATTGTTTTAATAATACTAATAACAGTACATGCACCGGTTTTATCATAATGCATTGTTTCAATAGAATTTGTTGGTTTAAGATTAAGTCCACCTGTATCAAAACAAACTCCTTTACCTACTAAACAAAGATTAATTTTATTATTATTTTTATTTCCTATATATTTAAGTATTGTAAGATTAGGATTTTTATCTGGATTATTATAAGATCCTCCTATTCCAACGCCTAATATCATATCATATTTTAATTCTATTAATTTCTATTTATCAAGTAATTCATATTCTAAATTATATTTTTCTGATATTTCTTTACATATTTTTGTCATATACATTGGTGTTGCTAAATCTGCTCTTTCTATACTTAATTTAGCAGCTAATATTGTATTTTCAGATATAATAATAGAATCTTTTATTATAGTTTGTATTTTTTCATATTCAATATTAAGATCTTGAATATAAAAATCTATATTAAATTTTATTATAGAATGATCATTATTTGCTTTTATTTTATACTATGTATGACTATATAAAGATAATATTAATATCTTTGGTAAATTAACTAATATATTTATATATTTATTTCATAGATTATAAAAATTATTTGTAAATATAAAGTCTATATTAGTAGACTATTTACATTTTGCCAACATTAATAAATTCTATATATAATCTATAAAATTATCTAATGGATCTTCTAATGTTTCTTGTAAAATATTAAAATCTAATGTTAATTTTCTTATAACTAAATATTTATATTGATTTATATTAATTGATTTATTTAATGGTAAATTTGGCAATTTTGCTAATTTAACAGGTATTAAAAATCTTTTTTTACATTCAGAATAAAATAAGTCACTATCTTCCATATTTTGACTTATTATCTAATCAAATTCTATATCTGACATTATTAAAAATAATATATCTTTATTTTTTTGTTTTTCTAATTGTACATATGAAATTTCAGTTCTTTTTTTACTATTTTCTTCTAAATAAATATTTAACATTGTTTATTTTATTGTGTTAATTTAATTTATTATTATTACTAATTTTTATTATAAAATATAAAATATAAATTAGATGATAAATATAAAGGATCTTATTTTTATTATAATCGTATGTATTTTCATTTTCATTTTCATTTTATGTGGGTTCCTTCTTTATTTAAAAAAACAAGAAGAAATTAATAATTTAAATAAGCTTATAATTAATGAAAAATAGGAAAATGAAGAATTAAAAAATAGATTAATATCTGTAGAAACAAGTTTTAATATGAAAAAATTTGAATTAGATAATAAATTACAATATTTATAGAAAATAAATACAAGTTTATTAATAAATAAAATAAACAATGAAAATAAAACTATACAAAATTATAATAAAAATCAAAAAATAAAAGATACGTTAGATTATTTAAAGATTATTAAAGAAGAAAATGAAAAGGGAATATATTATGCATCAACTACATTAAAATAAATATATAATTTTTTATTTTTAAATTAAAATTAGTTTATTTTTAAAATATTTTTATTATATATATCAGGGTTATTTGTTTATAAATATATAATTTTATTTTTTAATCTATTATAAAAAATTCAAAAAAATCACTTCTTCTTAAAATTTTATTACCTATTATAATATTTAAAAAATGCTATAATAAAGTAGAACTTTCTTTTATTTTATTTTCTGAAAACATATTAGAAGATGTTTGTTTATTATTATTTATAGATGGGAAATTTAATATATCTAACAATAATTCAGGTATTTCTTTAATAACTATATCAACCATTTTTTCATGTAGTATAATAAAATCATTGAGATTTTTATTAATTTTTCATATATTATAAGGTTTTACCATAAATTTATTCTCAACTTCTAATATATAATATATATTTTTTAATTTTAAATTTACTTTTATTGTTATAATTTTAATACTAGTTAATAAATCATTTTTATCAAATTTATCATTTATTTTAAAAAAACTACTTCGATAATTAAAATTATGTTTAGATCCTAATATTTGCATAACATGTGTAATATTTTTATTTGGACCAAGTATAGGATCTAAGAATATATAAAATTCTTCATAGAATTTGAAAAAATCATCATTAATTAGTTGATTGAAAAATTCTTGAATTATAATACGTTTTTCTGATATTTTATCTTTATCAAAAGTTAATGAATTATTTTCAGGAAATGAAAAAATATTTTTTAATTTCATTTGTTTAATTATTTCTTTTATTTTATTATAAAACTAATATAGTAAAGTAATATCACTATATAAAATATATGATTTACATGATCTTTTTACTAAAATTTCATATATTATATTATCATTGAATACAATACATCTTGGAATTTTTATATATCTAATTACACTATTCATTTATATGTAATTTGAATTTACATAAATAATAATTATTATTATTTTGGATAATTATAATTATAAAAATTATAATAATTATTATTATTATAATTTTTATAATTTTATTAACTTACAAAATTATTAATAAGTTGGAATGAAAATAATAACTGATAATATTGGCAAAATATTATTGATATTATATATTATATCGACAATAACAATAATAGTTATAATAATACTCAATTTATATTATGTTAAGGAGCCTATAAAAAAGATTAAAATATCTGCACTTGTGGGGAATAAAAAAGAGTTTATAGAATACTTAAAAACAAAAATTAAGATAATACATTATCACGGTATAGATTTTATAGGTGATTTATATTTTAAAATTATTAAATATATGAGAAAAAATTCATATGATTTTATAGCTAAGAATGTTAAAAATCAAGAAATAATTAATTTAGGATATCAAAATATAGAAAATTTTTTATGGTTAAATGATAACTTTTTAACTTTTTTATATAAAAAATAGTTATTAACTGATTCAAAAGAGGAAGAAAGTCAATTAGATCCAGATTTATTTAATAATAAAAAATTATCTATTTTAGAAAATAAAGAGAATGAAATAGAAATAGATTTAAAAGACATGATTTCTAACAATAATTCATTAGATTTAGATTCTACACATGTAATAATTAATAAAGAAGATAATTACAATTATAGTATATATGAATATAAAGAAAGTTCAAATGAAAATAAAATAATCGCATATGTATTTTTAATTGATAATGAAGTTGACAAAGAAGAAATTTATAAATTATATAAAATAAATAAAAATTTATTTGACAATAAAACAGATTCAGATTCTAAAGTTAAAAAAGTTACTGATAATGAATATAAAAAATATAATATTTCTCTAAATTACAAAATAAAATCAATTATTAAAATAAATGATATTTTTTTTATTTTAGAAACAAAAATGGATGTAAAATTAATAGAGGATAATGCAACAAAGTTAAATATATGAAATCTAGAAACAAAAGCAAAATTAAGTATAAAAAGTAGTATACAAGAAGAAACATATGTTGATAAAAGTAAAAATTGAATAGTTATTATAAATAATGAAACAACTAGTATTTTTCCAGAAAAAGCAACAACATAATTAAAATAAAATTTATCTCAATTTTTTTTAAAAAAAATTATTTATTTTTTATATTATAATATTTCTATATTAAATCATCTAATTTAATATAAATTTCTTTATTTTCTGAAATAAGTTCTAATAATTTTGTTCTTTTTGTTTTTATATTTATTATATCTATATCATTTCTTGGAAATCCGTCATTATCAAGATATTGTGAATTCTATATTATATCAAATCCTTGAAATTCATATGGTAACTATTCCTATATTAACATAATATTAGATTCTATTTCATCTCTTCTTTTCATTAAGTCTTTTATTTCATTCTTATACTATTCTTCTAATGATTCTTTATTTTTTAATGACATGATAAAATTATAATTTATAAAAAAAGAAATTTTATATCTATATTTAATAAATATAAATTAAAATATATTTATATTTTAATTAACGATATATTTATATTTTATATACTATTTATAAAAAATACACTATTTTATGTTATTTTTTTCATTTTATATATTTTGGATAATTTAAATACAAAATTTATATAATATATAAATTATGATAAGTATAGATAATACATTATTGAGAAGTGATTGATACCTTAAAGAACTCTAAATAAATAGATTTTTATTATTTATTTTATTTTTATTATTTATTTTAAGTTTATGTTTTTCATAAATTGAAAAAATGATAAATATATAAAAACACATTATATATACATATAATTTACGATGATATATCAGAATATAACACAAATAATAGAGAAATGTACAAGATGAATTTTTTAATAGTAGCATTAGTTACAATACAAAATATCATTATTCCAGTATAGAACATGGAATGAATAGAAGGAAAATGTCACCTTAAAACCGAAACATGTCACGATAGTACAATAGAGAAAGAAATAATTTTAGATGCAAAAGACGACTTTGATTGTTTCAATTTTGGAACATTATTTCATAAAGTATGTTTATTAACAGAAACCGAATCTATTCAAATTATATTACCTTCAGGTAAAACAATATCAGTACCAAGTTATATAGAACATACAAAAATAACTTCAAATACAACTAAATATATTATAGGTAAAGGAGATGATCCTATAATTAGAGTATATCCATATATAACATAGTATGGAAAACCTATATCTAATATAAATATAAAACTAGAAACAAGTGCAGGATTTTTAAAAAATGTAGATATAGTATCCAATGGATTTGGATATGCAGAAACCATATTAATTTTACCAGAACAAAGTGGTGAAATAATAATAAAAGCATATATAAACAATGAAAAAGTAAATAATGAATTAAAAATAAATGCATATATAGGAGAAAGTTCAGAATTATATTCTAAATTTTATTCAAATTTAGATATAATAAGCGCAGATATTGGAGAAGCAATACTTATGGTAAAAGTTTTGGATGATTTAGGTAATCCAAAAGGAAAAGATGTAAATATAAAAATTACAAATATTAATGACTCAACAGAAGTATATAGTGGTGTTACAGATATTAATTCTTTTTTTACATAGAATATTTTATTAAAACCCACAGGAAAAACAACATATCAAGCAGAATTATCAGATCAAAATATAATATTAAAAGATACTGTAACAATTACAGTTGTATCAGGTGAAATATCACTTGAAAAAACAACATGTATAGTAGAAAAATCTATAATAGAAATTGATAATTTATTAACAAGTAATACATTATATACATTATATATAAAAGATGTAAATGAAAATATAATATAGAATAAATTATCATAGATAGATATAACAACACCTAAAGGTGTATTAGGAAATGGAAAAAATAATTTATCTATTAAAATAATGGATGGTATTTATCAATTTTAGTTAAGTAATACATCCGTAACAACAATAAAACCAATAATAAAAATAAATGATAATATAATAGAATCAGTACCAGAAGTTACATTTATAAGTACTAAAATAGATTCTAATAATACTAAATTAATAATTAGTTCTAAAAAAGTAGAAATAAATACTGAAATTGAATTATAGTTAGAATTAAAAGATAAATTTTTTAATCCAGTAACATCAACAAATTTATTATTAATAGATGATTTAAATGATATAACAAATTTAATATTTATAAAAAATGAAGAAAATATTTATTATTATAAATATAAAACAGGAACCCATATAAGAAATATATTCTTTAAATTATATAACGATGGTGTATATATAAAAACATTTGAAAATGTAATAGAATTATTTTCTAATAATTATACTATAAATTCAGAGGTAAGATATTTATTTAATGATATAAAAGATTATAGTACTAAATCTTTTATAGAAGTTAATCCTTATGATCAAATAACAGATCTTAGTATAAGAAGAGATAATGAAGGAATTATAGAAGTATAGTTAAAAGATAATTTTCTTAATGATGTAAAAATTCCAAATATACCTGTAAAATTTAAATGTAATTATTGTAATAACAATGAAGCGGTAATTAATACAGATGAAAATGGAATAGCAAAATTCACATATAAATCAACAAAAATAGAACAACTAAATAATTTAACTAATTATGAAGACGGATATATCTTTTTCGTCGAATATATAACAGTAACAATAAGTGATAGTATTATTATAAATCCATAGATAGGAATAAATTTATTATCCTCATTTTTTGATAAAAAAAGGGATGGATTTAGACCTCTAAATTTTACAAACTTATATCATCCAAATGATGATATTAGAAGAAATTATTCAGAATTTTATTATTGTGCTGTGCCATGGGGTGTTTGATCACCTAACTGAATTAACTGAACGCAAAAACAAAATATACTAGATAAATTTAAAATAAGATTTGCTAAAGATGTTATAGAAGCATATGATATAAAAGAATTAAATTATTATGATTATATAGCTACAGGTTATGTAGATAATATTTGTAAAAATTTATACTATTTGAAAAGAAAAGATTATATTAAAAATGATTATTTAGAGTTAGAAATATATGATAATCAAACTAATGAGATATATATGAATTTTAAATCAGATATCTCATCTAATATCCCAGCTGAAGATCTTAAATATTCAAAAATAATAGTTAAAAATTTAGATGAAATAAATTCAGGTCAAGAAGAATATATAAAATTATAGATATTTTCAAGAGATAATACCAATATTAGAGTAAAAAGAAAATGGACAGACTTAATGATAGGTTATTATAGATTAATAAATGGTAAAGAATATTATTATTCAGGTACAAAAAAATCAATAAGCGAACCTTATTTAGATTTTATTGTATAGGATAATGAAACAAAATTACATGCTGGTAATTGGCGTATTAAATGTATAGGTAAAAAAGTAGTATAGTATATTGATATAGATATAACTATAAATCCAAAAAATTATTATATTGATAATACTAAAGTTATATTATATCCTACTATAATAAATGAAAATTTTATTAATAATACTAATAATCAATTAAAAGTTAAAGTATAGTTAAATGATAAAAACGGTTATAAAACATATAACAACGATATCATTTCAGAAGTTTATAATGAAAATAAATTATTAAGTACAATTACTTTAGATAAAATGGATGTAGAACATTTTATATCTTTTTCTAATCTAAATAAAACTTTAGGTATTCATAAATTGAGAGTTTTAGTTTTACAAAAAAATATAAAATTAAAAGAATATGAAGTATCTTATAATATAGTAGATGGTGTTTTATTTAATAAATCATATTCTACTATTTCTATAGAAAGAGATGAATTATATAGTAAATATGGAAAAATTATTGATATGAATAATCCAGATGAAGTAACTACTGTTACTGTTAATTTATATGATGATAATAATACTAAAATAAAAAATGCGAAAATTAATGAAGTTGAATTTATTTGTTAGAATTATGATACAACATGTAAATTTTATAATGAAACAAAAATTATAAATAAAATAGATGGATAGATTAAAATTTAGGTATCATGTCCAAATGCAACTGCAGTTGAAACAATATAGGTAAAAATAAATAATGTATTATTAGATCAAAATATAGAATTAGTATGTTCAATGTCAGAATCAAGATTTTTTGACGGAGAAATACAATCTAATATATTTACAGGATTTTATCATGAAACATGAGGTGTACCAATTAATGTTAATAATATTTTTTATCTTACATTATATACAGATAAAGGTGAAACACCTGTAATATATGGCGGAATGGATTTAAAATTACATATGGGAGGTGAACATTTACATCTTAATGTATTTACATTTTTAGGTCATGAAGAATCTGTAAAAGGATTAGGTTGAATCATAACATCATATAATAATTGATATTTTGAAGGTCACGTTATAAGAGCAAATAGATATTTACAATATCCTGTTAAAATATTAATTAATACAGAATATTGTTTGAAACCAATATATTTTAGATCACAACTTTCTATAAGAAATTCTATAGATAATAATTGAGATTATTATTTAGGTGATATAAATTGAAAAACATCAAGAGCAATAGCTGATCCAACAAATTCAACTGCATGATTAAGTATTGATAAAATATATACCATAGGTAGAATGTTTGAAATATATTTTACATTAATAGATTATAAAGGGAATAATCTTAGTTATTATCCTGATTATTTAATATTAGAAACAGATCTACTTAAATATAAATCAACAATAAAAATATTTTCTTTTTTTAAAAAAAAGAAAAATAAGATTAATACATGGTTTATTATAGATAAAAAATTTGAAAGAAAAGGACCGGGATCTTATTTTATAAAATTAAGAACATCTAAAAATGATGGTGATTTTGTATTATTAGATAAAACAGTTACTATATTACCTTCAGATCTAAATTATAGATATACTATAATAGACTATCCATTAAATATTTCACCAGAAAATAATAATAATATTTTAACTTTAACATTAGCAGATGCTAAATGATATAGACCTATTTTACCAGATGAAAAATTAACTAATATAAAAGCAGAAATACATTTCTAGTATGTTAATAAAATAATAACAGGTAATTTTGATAATAATGGACAATTTAAAGTAGAAATACCATGAAAAATACCTGGATTGTATAGTTTTAAAGTAAAAATAGATCATATTATATTACAAAATATATATACTATTAATACATTACCAGGCGCTTTAGATACAAGTAAATATATTATAAAAGGTGTTATAAATAATACAATATCTGCATCAAATGATATTGAAAATACTTTAGAAATTTAGTTAGTTGATAATTTGTATAATAAAATAATTGATAACGATATTGAAATTAAATTAGTACCTTTAGAAAAAAATGATTTATATATTTTAAATAATATATGTAAAACAATGAATGGTAAATGTATAATAAAAATAAATGGTAATAATAAGATAGTAGATAATACTTTAGTAGATGTTTTTATAAATAATAATATTTCAAAATAGTTAACTTTAAAAATTATACCAAGTAATATAGATTATATTAATTCTAGAATTTTAACAGATAATGAAGTATTTACTACAGATTAGAATATTATAAACTTTTATATTGATTTACATGATAAATATAATAATAAAATATCTTCATTATATTATGATGATAATAAAAGAATTATAAAATCAATAGATAAATTATAGTTATAGTATGATATTATATGTAAAGATTCACAATATAATATTTCAGGAAAAACAACAATGTATAATTCAAAATTCTTTTATTTTATAGAAACACCAAAAAATGTTACGGATTGTATAATAGATGTAATGGATATAGAAAATAATAAAAAATTTAGTAGATGGAATTTTTACATAATAGCAACTAATATAGATTTAATGAGATCTAATTTAAAATTATCTAATAATTCATATAGAATTAGTTAGGAAGAACTAATAACAATAACAATAGATATAAAAGATAAATTTTCTAATGATATAATTTCATCTGATTCTGATATTTAGATAATAGCTAAATATGGTAATATTACAAAAAAAGAAAAAACTGATGATGATAATAAAATAATATATGAATATTCATATACAAATAATAATGTAATAATAGATACATTAACTTTATATGTAGATAAAATTTTAATAGATTAGGAAAGAATAAATATAATAACAGATGTTCCTGATTCAACTATGTCAGAAATAGTATGTCCAACATCTATTAATATAAATTCTAATTATCAAGAATTATCTTTATTATTAAAAGATAAATATGGTAATTTAATTAGCAATATTTATAATATAGATATCGAATTACATAGTAATAAAGAAATATTTAATAATGATATAAAAACTGAATATAAAACAACTATTTCAAAAATGAATGTATTTCCATTTGGTATAAAAGTAATGTCATATGGTTAGGTTACAATTTCAGGAAAAATTAATAACATGTCTTTATCGAAGACTTGTGAGTTTAATATATTACCACACCCAAGTTCTATAGAATCTGTAACTATGAATTATTCAAATAATAATTTTGTAGTAAATACATAGAATGATTTAATGATAACTATAACTTTAAAAAATAAATTTAATATAGAATTAATATAGATGGAATTATATATTTATTTAAATAATTCATATAATTCACATAAATTTATATATAAAGATAATCAATATACATTAAATTTATTATTAAAAGATATATCAGAAACAATAAAACCATAGTTATATATTATGTTCAATGGATAGAAATATGATATAACAAATTTAATAATAGATTATAAAAATTTAGTTTTATTACCAGGAATACCAACTATAAATTCTTCAATAATTTAGTTAAATAAAACAATATTATCAACAAATATAAATGAAGAAACAGAATTCTTTTTTGATATGAGAGATGATTTTGGTAATTAGATTATGAATGAATTAACATGTGATGGAAAATTAATAGCAACTATATCAAACGGTACTATAAAATTAAATAATAATGGTTTAAGATGGGATAATTTTTTTTTTAATATAAATGGATTCACTGGTATTATTACAGCAGGAACTCCATCAGAAAATATAGAAATAAAATTTGAATTATGTGGTTATACAATAGTATATAGCAATATAATATTTTATAGAAATTTACCTATTTTAGATATAAAAAAGACAAGATTTGCTCCAGTAGATAACTTAATAAATGTTAATGGTAAATTATTATATAGTTTAGTATTTAAAGATACAGATGGTAATGAAATAAAAAACTATAATATTAAGGATTATTATTTTGATTTAAAAATTGATACAGAAAATGTAGTTATAAAGAAAATAAATAATATACAATTCTCTGTTGTATATTGTGAAGTAGGAGACTTCTAGATTAGTTTATTATCTAATGATGAAATATTATTTATAGAAAATATAAAAGTAATAGAAGATAATATTATATCACCTGATTTTTCTAATATTATAACAAGTAAATCTAATGGAATAGCAGGTGAAGAAGAGTAGATAATAGTAAACGTATTATTAAAAAATACACATTAGAGATTTATACCTAATAAAGAAATTATATGTGAATTCAATATAATGCCTAATGAAACTATATATAAAAATAAATTTGAATATGTAAAAACAAAAACAGATTCACAAGGTTAGACAAGCTGTATATTATCAAATATTAAATCAGCTGGTAATGTATCATTAAAAATAATATCTGATGAAACAAGTATGGAATATAATGATTATTCATTAAAAATAAATCCAGCTACTTTATCTATAGATAAATTAAAAAATGGTTTAGCATCTAAATTATCTATAACTCCAAGCGTAATTCATTTTAATAATATAGATACAACAGTAGTAGAAATAAAATTCACAGCAAAAGATATGTATTCAAATAAAATATTAAATGAAAATATGACATATAATTTAAATAAAACAACTAATTTTTCAAGTGATAACACATCAGTATTAGATTCTACTACACCAGAAAGTGGAACATTTTTATCTAATAATTCATTAATAATAAAATTAAAACCATAGAGTGTAGTAGGAGATGAAATGTATATTTTAACAATTAATGATAAAGAATTATCATTTAATATATTAGTATATAATAAAATTCCATATGATATAAACAATTCTACTATAACCGTAAATGAAACAAATCTATTAGCTGATAATAATTTATTAAATGTAGATGTAACATTAAAAAATAAAGATAATGTATCAATAACATATACAGAAGATGTAGAATTAGTAATGGTTAATAAATCTTTTGATGTATTAAATAGTTTAGTTAAAGGAAAAACTAATTCATAGGGTGTATTTAATGGAAGTATTAAATTCCATAATATACCAGGTGAATATATTATTGAAGTATTAGTAGGTGGTATAAAAACATCTTTATAGACAACAATAACTATAAATAATAATCCATTAAATATAAATAATTATTTAATTAATGAACAAATAATATATAATATATCTAATAAAATAGAAAAAAATATTATATTTTAGTTATTCGATATTAAAAATATTTATTATATTAATAAAAAATTTAAGTTAATTATATTAGATAATAAAACTAATAGCAATATTAATACATAGTTAGGATTAGAAGAAAATATATATTTAACAACAGATAATAATGGTATAATAAAATTCAAAACATTTTCTAATAATTATTATGATGCAACTATTGTATTAAATGAAGTAACTAATACAGATGAACTTTTAGAAACTAAATTAAATTAGAAAACAGAATTTAAAGGTATTATAGATCCAACTAAAACAATAGTAGAATTATATAAAGTATATGAAAAAGAAAACATAGATTCTAAGTTTATAGTTGATAATGAAGAATTAAATTTACATATTTCATGTAACTTAGAAGAAGCAAATTTCTTACATGATTTCAAAGTAAATTTATAGGATAGTAATGGAACAATGTATCATTCAGATAAATTTTATAAAAAATATATTTTAAATATTGAAAATAATAATAATAATGTTTAGATATTACCATATAAAGCATTTATGGATTCAAATAATGAAAATTATTATATTGTATTTTCATATGGTTCTTTATATATGGGAAATGATGAATTAAATTTATATATAAAAGATTTATTGAATTTAAAATATTATATTAATTTTACAAATACTTAGATATCATATTTAAATTATAATATAAGAATAAGTTTACATCCTGATGAATATGTAGAAGATGTTGATCAATCTATAAGAACGATAGTATTAGAATTATATAATACATGTTTTAATAAATATACTGGATCTTCAAATTCATAGTTAAATGTAATAGCAAAACCATAGTATTCATTAGATACTGATATGCAAGATGTAATATGTTCTTTTGATAATCAAGAACATAATTATTTATGTTTAGTAAATATGAAAAATAATAAAACTGATTTATATGTAGAAATATTTATAAATGATGTAAAAATACAACAAAAACCAGTATTAAAAATATTTAATCAACAATTAGATTATATAAAATCTAATGCAATTTTAGGAAAAAATATAATAAATTTAAATACTACATATATATCATAGGATAAAGAAATAAATATTTATTTAAAAACTGTAACAAATGATATATATATAAATGAAGAAAAAATATCTTTTATTAATAATAAATATGTTAATATAAAAGATATAGAAGAAAATAATACTAAATTATTAGAAGGAAATTATAAAACAACATATACAATAAATAAAGAGAATATAACATAGACACCAATATCTACTTATCTAATGATTTTATTAAACGATAAAATATTAACATCAAGTCCAAAATTATATATAACTAATGATCTATGTAGAATAGAAATAAAAAATTGTAAAAATTTAAATTTAGAAATAGAAGAACATGTTTTATTATTTAAAGATATAATTTATACAGAAGAATATTGTAAAGAAGAAACAAATAAATTAGGTAATGGATATGAAAAATGTGTAAATACTGATTTGGTAACATTTGGAACATATATACCAACATAGAAAAAATTCTCTAATTTTAAAAATTGTGTCTTATATACAGAAAAATGTAATAATAATGAAAAATTAGAAAATATATTAATAGAAATGTTTCAAAATCCTTTAACATTAGATTTAGGATTTAATAATGAATTATTATTAGATAGAATAACATGTAGAAATATCGGAAATGTTTTACATGAAAAGATGTGTAAAAATAATATGGAAAATCAAGTTAAAACATATCATATATAGACACAAACAGAATTCAAATATCCAAAAGAAAAAATTAATAATATGGTATTAATAAAAGATAATGAAGTATTAGGATGTAATATAAAAATAGATTACTGTAATTCATAGAATATATATAACTATACAAAACATATAGGATTATTAAATAATTTAACTACAGAAAAATAGAAAGAACTATGTACTTTAGAATTATATGAAGAAATAATAAAATGTGGTACATATGGTGAAATAAAAGCATATGCAATATATAATGCAGATGTAAGAAGTGTTACAGTTTATCCAACAATTAAATATGGATATAATACAGATACTAATGTAATGTATTCTACAGGACAAGGAGGATGTTGGGTAACAAAAGTAACTTGTGATGGTTTATCACCAAATGATAAATTATTAAATTATGATATAAGATTATGGAATCCATATGATGAAACTGATAGTTTAGAAAATTGTAAAGCAGATATAGAAGAATTATATAATAATTTAAAAACATAGTATAATTGTTTACCAACTATAAATGCAATATTTTTAGATACAGGTGAAGAAATTAAATATCCAGAAACTAATTAGACAGAAGTTGTTTATAAATGTGAAGTAGAATCTGATACAGTAATAAAAGGATTTAATCCAAATTTAGTATATAAATTACCTCTAGTATATACAGTACCTTATTTTGGTTTTAGATTATTTATTTTATCTTCATCCGTAAATCCAAAATATGGTAATTCATTAGTAATACAAATTGAATTTTTATATTATCCAGTAAAAAAAACACATGCAATATTCATAAGACATAGTTATTATGGAGTAATTAAAGTAAACCCAGATCATGTCGGTATAGATGATATAAAAATTGATACTGATTATATAAGAGAAGGTGTTGCTGTTTATTATAATAAAAGAGAAATAATATATAAAACAGGAGAAAAAATATTATGAACTGAGGATTAGAAATTTACTATTTTATTACCATCATATTCATTTTAGTCTGATATAACAGGTTTATGTGGACCTATATAGAGATTAAGAATGCCTGGTGGAATATTAAAATTACCAAAAATACATGGATCTAAATTATATAATATATACAGTGATAATGTTTAGAAAATAGTAAATAACGATACTTCAACTATGGTTGTAAAAAAATATGCTATTGAAGATAATAGTTGTAAAATATGAAATTATTTAGAATATAGATATCTTATACATTAGATTGATAGTACTTGTCTAGATAGTTCTACTATTCCATATATTCCAAAAACTTTAATAGAAGATAAAGAATTTGAAGAAGAATGTGTAATATAGAATTCAGTAATATTAGAAAGTTTATAGTAGTATTGTAAATATTTAGTAGGAAATAATATAAATTAGATTAAAAGATGTTAGAATATTTTATGTTATAATCCAAATTTTGAAATTATTGGAAGATGGATAGGATTCAATTATTCCTTTAATACTCATATGGGTGATTTATTATTTTTAAATATGAATATGCCAATGGAATTTATAAAAATGACAGAAGATATTAACTGGTTATTAAAAGAATCAATATGTACTTATAGTATATCATCATGTCCATTACATCCAGAATATGAAGGATTATGGCCAGATATTTATGGTCAAGATAGATTAGCTGGTGATATATATCCAGAAGTATGTTTAAATAGAGCTAAATTATTACATAAATGATGCGGTGCAGATTAGAATACTCCAGCTATAGTAAAACATAGACCAACAAAAAGAACAATAGTTTATCCATCTAAAGAAAATACAACAGGTGATTAGATGAGTGATATGAAAAATATGTGTATAATACGTATTAATAGATGTTATGCAATGCCAGAATTAAATAATAAAAAATTCTATCATGATGAAGTTGGTGAAATTGTATTAAATGCAAATATATTCCCATTTGTATGTTAGGGAAGAGCAGAATATTATTATAAATAGATATGTAAAAATGATAAATTATTAAATAGATTATATAATAACTATTTAAATGATAATGAAGTAGATATAGACGGAATAGAAATAACAGAACCTGAAGATGAAAATAATGAATTTATTATCAGTATCTTCAATACATTATCAACATTTATTTCTAGAACATATATAGGAACACCAATTAATATGACAAATACAGATACAACTACAAATAATTAAAATTATATAATATTATAATTTATACATATATGTAAATATTGTAAATAATATTATGTAAATATTGTAAATAAATTGTAAATAAAATTAGAAAAGAAACAGAAGCAGACAACAATAAATAAAAAAGCAAATAAAAAAATTCGGTTTTAAATTTTATAAGTGACTATGTGCAAAAAATATTTTTTTCGGTTTTAATGTTTTATAAAAATGAGACGAGATTTTAAATAATTTAATTATTCTTTTCTAAAATAATATTTTATATAAAAATTTAAAATAAAATTATTTAATTACTCATAATTATCAGAACTAGACTAATTATCTTCAATATAGTGAACATTTTCTGCATATATAGGTTTTATAGAAGTATCTGGAAACAAATCTAAATTATCATCGTAATCTTTTCTATTATATAAATTAAGTCTTAAAGATCTTACAAAAGCTCTAATATTAATCATATTAAAAAAAGATAAAACTCCCATAATACAAATAATATAAAATCCTTTACTTATAGTTATTTCTATAGGATATCTATCCATTATAGTAGATATATAAATTTCTTTTGCTTCAATTTGAATAACTATTATATTTATAAGTAATATAATTATAATATAAATAATAAATACTATAATTGATATAAGATAAGTTACTCTATGATATTTATTTCAAATTTTATATTTTATTAATAATAAAAAAATTCCTATTAAATTGAAAAATAATAAAAAAATCTATTCTATAATTAAAAAAAATATCATTCTTCCTAATACATATAAATCGCATCCAAAAATTTCATTTGATTTTCTTTTTATTTTCTTTTGTACCATACAATGTGAATATCAATAATTATAATAAGGCTTATCATATAATGGTGTTATTGTAACATATCTTAAATTGAAATACATATTATATTTTATATTACTTTTACAACATGTAGATTTTTCTTCAATTTCTGAACAATCTTTACAATCTATTTCTTTTCCTTTTATTACTATTCATTTATTTGTTATAAGCAAATATATATTAAGTATTATTAATAATATATTAACAATTAAACTCATACTAAACTATTTCTTTATTGCAATATATCTAAAAAATCTACCAATAAGTTCTTTTTTATTCATATTAATACACAAAATAAAAATTATTTTAAAATAAATTTTAATAAATAAAAAATAAAATTATATTTTAAATTTATAAAAAATAAAATTATATAATTAACTACTAAGTATTAATTTATTTATTGGTAACTAAATTAATCTAACAGTATATCCAATAAATCCAATAAATAATATTCCACATGTACCTGCTATTATTAATTTTTTATATTCTTTTTTATTAGGTGTATTACATTTAATTAAAAATTTTTTTGAATCAATTACAAATTCCTAACCTATATTCAAATAATACTTTATTACATTAATATACATTTGTGTTATTTAATATTTTATTTAATTATATATGAATAATATTTAGAAAATAATAAATGATTATAAAAAAGATATAGAAAAATTAAATAAAATATTAAAAAATTCTCAAGATTTTAATATGGAAGAAAATATAAAAAAATATAATTTGAAAAATGTATTTATTAAAGATCCATATACCATTATTAGAAATTAGGTAGAAAATTTTATAAATAATAAAAATAATAAAAATAAATTATCATTTTTAGATTAGTTAAAGAAATCATTGTCTGATTTATAGTTTTTGTAGAAAAAAATTATAAAATAAAAAATACTATGTATTATAAAAAATATGAAATAAAAAAAATAAATGATTTTAATAATAATGGTTCAAAAGAAAAATATATATGTGAAATATGAATTAATAAAAATAATATATTTAAACAAATAATATATTTTGATATCAATAATAAATTAAATTAGTTGAGTAAATTAATAAAGTGTGAAAATTGTATTAATATGAATAATATTTATAAATCTAATAAAAATATTTTATTATATCAAGAAGTATATAAAGAAAAATATTTTATTATTAATAATAAAATAATTAATGATTTAAATATTGGATTAACTAAAATTAATATATAGGAAGATGATAAATTTATATTCTGTCATCTAAAAAAATGTAAACATGAATTAACTATTAAAAAAATAATTATTAATAATAAAACATTAAATATAAATTTTTTAACAATAAGAAGAATAGAAAGAAAATGTTTTATTTGTCAAGATAATTTTGGTATAAAATTAATTTATAATCATAATATATTAAATAAAAATAATATAATAGAAAATAAGGAAATATATATTATAAATAAAAAATTTGAACCAATATTATTATGTAATTCAATTTTTTTGTAATAAAATTTTAGAATATAAAGATAAAAATAATGATCCATATATTATTGTTTATTTAGAATTTTAAATTAAATTATAAAATTCATTTTCTATTTCATCAAAAAAATTCAAAAAAATCCATCTTTCTAATATCTCAATTCTGAAATTTTTATTATTATATTTTCCATTTTCTGATTTATAGATTCAAAATTATGTTTCTATTTATGCTACTATAAAATAAATAAAAAATTACTATAAAACTAATATATAATTTTTAACATTCAATATGTTTTTTCTAAAGAACAAAATGAATCATAACTTATATATGAATTTTGCTATAAGTAATCTTCTTTTATTATTTTTCCTATTAATAATATAAGTTTCTATTCATTATTTAATGATGAACTACCCATAAGCTATACTATTTCTTCTAATTCTCTTTCTTTATTTAATATTTCTTTAAATTTTTTTACTATTAAACTAAAATTATAATTATTTCCTATAATTATTAATTCTTTATTTAGATTTTTAAAAATCTATTCATTATTAAAATAATTTTTTAATAAATTTCAATATTTTGTATAACTAATATTTCAATTTATAGAAGGAAAATGTTTTCTCTAAGCTAATTTTTTATCTAATCCTCATAAGCATTGTACATTATTTAATGTTGATATAGTAACAGGGTCAGAAAAATCTCCACTTGGAGGACTTACAACACCTATTAAAGTTATACTACCTATATTTTTACTAGATCCTAATACCTAAAATTTTCCAGCTCTTTCATAAAAAGATGATAATTTAGTTCCTAAATAAGCAGGAAATCCAGAATCTGCAGGTATTTCTCCCATTCTTCCAGATATTTCTCTTAATGCTTCTGCTCATCTACTAGTACTATCTGCAATTAAAATAACATTTAATCCTTGATCTCTATAATATTCAGCTATAGTTATACCTGTATATATAGATGCTTCTCTAGCTGCAACAGGCATATTACTAGTATTAGCAATTATTATAGTTCTTAACATTACTGATACTTCCTTATTATTTTTTTAATTTTTAAAATATTAAAATCTTTTAATGTTTCTGTTATTTCATTACCTCTTTCTCCACATGCAATATATATAACAATATCACAATTTCCATATTTAGCTATTGACTATGAAATAACTGTTTTACCACAACCAAATCCACCTGGAATACAACATATACCCCCTAAAGGAATTGGAAACATTGAATCCAATACTCTCTAACCTGTTAATAAAGGTGTTGTTAATTTTTTAAAATTAGATTTTGGTCTCTATTCTCTTATAGGCCATTTATGTACTAATTTAATATCAAATATTTTTTTACTATTTATTGTTTTTACTTTAATTATAATATCTTCTATAGTACACTAAGAAAATTTATCTTCAAAAATTTCTACTATTTCAACTTCTTCTTTTATTATAGGAGGTATTAATATTTTATGATTTATAATTTCATTCTCTTTAACAATACCTATAATATCACCAGGTATTAATTTTTTTCCTATTTTTAAATTATCAATAGGTTCTAATTTTCATATTTTTTTATTATTTAAAGAATTTATTTCAATTCCTTTTGGAATATATATACCTTTAACTTTTTTTGCTATATCTTTTAAAGGTCTTTGAATACCGTCAAATACATTTGATAATAATCCAGGACCTAATTGAACACATAATGGATGTCCTTTAAGTCATATTTTATCATTTTTACTAATACCTATTGTATCTTCATAACACTATATACTTACTTCTTTCTATTTAATTTTAATAATTTCTCCCATAAGTTTATTTTTTCCTATAATTACTAATTCAAACATATGACAATTATTTAATTCCTTTCCTATTATTAATGGACCAGATACACCTATTACAATACCAAAATTTTCATTTTCATTATCTACCATAAAAAAATAAACACAATAACAATAATGAATAAAGAATTAATTAAAAAAATAAATACAATAACAGAAAATCAAAATTCAATAGATATATATTATGAAGAAAATATATATCCTATTAAAAATATTATTGAAAAATATTATTTATATATAAAACAATTAGGTAAATCAGATAATAAATCTAATCAAATAAATTATATATTAGATTTATTTAGTTAGATAAATATAAAATATAATAAATCAATTGAAATTTTTAAAGAAAAATTGAATAATATATAGATACTTATAAATGAAATAGATAATATAGTAGAAGATAAATTATATAAAAATTTACATGATATAGTTAAATTAAATGAAATATATAATAAAAAATATTTAGAATTTGTATAGAATAATTTTTATAGTAATAAATTATATAAATATATAGATGATATTTCAGAAAAAAGAAATTAGATTATTGAAAATTTTTAGTTATTAAAAACAGAATATAATGTAAATGATAAGATTGATTGAAATAATTTATATTCTATATTAGAAGATACATATGTTTCTTTATATTGTTTTTGTGGAATAGATAAAAAAGATGATAATTGAATAGAATGTAAAAATAAAAAATGTATTTATATATGAATACATTTATCATGTATGAAAGATAATGAATATTGTTTCATGTGTTTAATAAAAAATGATAAAAATCAAATTAAAATAAAAAATAAAAAATAATAATTAAATTAATTAATTAATATTAATATAATATATATTAATTTATTTTTATATTTTTTTTAAAAAAAAGAATTTTATTAGATGTCTAATTATTTCTATATTCTTATCTATACTTCTAAGATCAAAATTAGCATTAAGTTTTCTATGCTCCGTTACCCGGCCTCTAGCTGTCCCTCAATATTTAAATTACCAAGAATTAATTTTTTACAAAATCTATCTTGATATACTAATTTGATTTTTATTTCTTAGACTAGATACATATAGTATAATTGGACACCTAACTACTTTTCAAATATAAAAGTTCAAATTTATTTATATATACTAAAAATATTATTAAAAATAATACTTTTTATAAATTTATATTTTTTTATAAAATATTATATTTGTAAAAAGAAATTTATATATATGTATAATAATATATTTATTATTATTTCATATTTATTTTGTTATTTTTAATATCTAAATATTTTTTTATAAAAAGTACATAAAAATAGTAAAGATTATGGATATGAATAATATAACAACAACATTTAATTGAATAGAAAATATATTTAGTAAAGATTATAAATTAAATATGGAAATAGAAGATGAATCTAATCCTATATGAGAAAAAAATTTAGAATTTTCTTATGGCAAATGAATAGATGATATATTTTCTGAAGATCCAACATTATACTTTCTTAATGAAACTATAATAGATCTTAATAATAAAGATTTAATATTATCATATTCTAGTAATAGAAATATTAAGAATAATAATTTATTTAAATCAGAAGTTAATCCTTTTGATACAATAGAAGAAATTAAAAAATTAAGTATTAATAATAAATTTGTATTATTTTATTTAAATAATTTTGAAGAAGATATCTATAAAAATAAAATATAGCATAGTAAATTAACAGAAACAATGAATATAGATCTTTATCCTATTCTTTATACATAGGATATGTTAGAAAATTGACATAGAACAAATATATTAAAATTTCCAAAAAATAAATTATTAAATAAAATTATAGTATATAAATTATATAAACCAAAAGAAAAAAATAAATTAACAAATTTGGAATATATTAATAGTAAAAAAGAATAGTTATCAAATAGTCAAATATTTCTTATAGAGCATGTTGAACAATATCCTATTATACTTAATACATATGGAATGTCTAGTAATGTTAATTGATATATAAAAAATAATAGTGATTGTTCTAATATTGAATATGGTAATATTATTAAATTATATTGTGATAAATCACCAATTATTTATAAATTAAATGAATCTATTTGTTTAATAGAAAATAATTTATTTAAACAACCAATATTTGAATAGAAAAATAATACTAAATATTATCTATTAACATTAAATGAAACAAAATATAATAATAAAAATTTAGAATATGTATTTAGTATAAGAAAAATAGATAAATTTTTTACAACAGGTTATATTCATATGAATACAGAAATACCTAATATAAAATCAAAAAAAATAAAATCATATATTAAAACTAGATTAAGAAAACATTTAATAGATAGTATAAAAGAATATGGTAATAAAAATAAAAAACTTACAATAGAGAAATTAATGATATTATTTCCTAATATATTAGAAGAAAAATTAAGAATAGAAGTTAGAAAATATTATGATATATCAAAAACTGTAAATAATATAACATATTGTTATTTAAAAAAACAAGAAAATATTAATAGTGAATATAAAACTAATATAGTTTTAAATCCTGAAGATTATTGTTTATATGATAGTGTAATATTTTCTAATTATATATTAGAAAATGTATTAGGATTAAAAAACTATATTGAATTATATAATAAATTACATTTATTAAATCATAAATTATTAAAAAATATTAATTGTTCTTATATTAAAGAAATAAATTTATTAAAAGAATTATTATATACATATAGTACATGAATAAAAAGTAGATCATTTATTAATTTACAAGGATTTTTATAGTATGATATTGAATAGAATAATGTAATAAATATAGAAATATATAAAATATTAGATAATATTTTAGAAAAAAATCATAGTATTTTTTCATATAATATAGGTATATCTTTTTATCCTTTATCTTATATAAATTTTTAGAATAAATTATTAATGTCATATTATTCTTCGTATAATATATAGAATTAGAATTTAAATAAATTATCTGGTATAGATATTTATAATATTTTAAAAACATATAAATATTCAGATTATGAAATAAATTAGTTAAATAAAACAGAAAAATTAGAGAAAATAAAAGAATTAAAATGTTTTTAGTATTATTGTTAGAATAAATTTTTAGATATTAAATTATTAAATGTTAATATATTAAATGATTAGATAAATAATAAAATACAAACAATGTTAAAATTTATAAAAGATGGTACATTAGAGGAAAATAATAATTTAACTAATATTTAGTAGAATAATGATAAGTGATTTGAAGATATAGAATATAAATTATTATAGTAGAAACAAAAATTACCAGTAAATAAAAAAATTATAAAAAAGAAAAAAATGTATATAAGAAAAATAACATATACTATTAATGAAAATGAATTTGTAGAAAAAGAAATAGAATAGATATTTGATCCTAGATATATAACAAATTTTATATTAGATATAAAAGATGGAGGAGATAGATTTATTAAAGAATATATGAATTTAAATAATAATTAGAATAATTTAACAATATATAAGAAAATGAAATTATAGAAACAAAAAATAATAAATAAGAAAAAATAGTAGATTATAAAATAGGAAAAATTATTATAGAAATCTAGTGGTCCTAAATGTAGTAATTGTCAATAGAGAGGACACATGTCTACTAATTAGTTATGTCCAAAATATAAATAGCCAACATATATAGATGCTAAATCTGAAGGTATTATAAATACAACTCATGATGGTAAATTAACTATAAGTATGGAAAAAATAAAAAATATAGAAAAAAATACAGAATAGAAAAAAATTTATAATAGAAGAATTGATAAAAGAATATAGTTAGGTACTATTTTTGACAATTGTATTAATAAATTAAAAGAACATTCTCAATATGAATTATTTGCGAATGAAGTATCTAATAAATTATATCCAGATTATTATAATATAATAAAAATTCCAATGTATTTTAATTTAATGAAAAGAAAAATATACGACAATATAGATATAGATAAAAATAATAATTGTTATAATAATAGAAATGAATTTATAAAAGATATAGATCTTATTATAAAAAATAGTTCATTATATAATGGTTATTGAAGTATATATACAAAATGAATATAGGAAATAAAAATTATAGCTATAAATTATTTAAATGAAATTAATAAAAATAATTATTTAGATTTATTAGAAGAGGATATAAAAAATTATTTAAATAAATAGAATATTAGTAAAATATCAAATTAGTTAATAGAAAAATCAAAAAAAATACCTGAAGCTAGAGAATTTTTAATTCCTGTAGATAATAAAAAAGTACCAAAATATTATTCTATTATAAAAACTCCAATGGATTTATTTACAATATCAGAAAATATTAAAAAAATGATATATGATAATATAATAGAATTTATTAATGATATTATATTAATTTATGAAAATAGTAAAAAATATAATGGAATAACTAGTATATTTACTATAAATGCTTGAAAACTATTACTATGTTTAAAAAAAGAATTGGAAAATAATAATATTAATAGTAAAATATTAGATAAATATTTATAGGAAATTAAATAATTTAATTATTATTATTCTTTTCCAAAATTATTTAAGTTTTTTAATAAATAAATAATATTCATATATGATAAATATCAAATATTTATATATATTATATAAAAAACAAAAATAAATTTTTAAAAATAATTATAATAATGCACTAGTAGATTCTGTTTCACTAGTAATAATATTTTCTATATATTTTTCTTTTTTTCCTGATATAAAATTTCTTATATTTATAATATAATAATAAAAAGGTATTATTTCATTTGATTTCGATTTTTTTTGAATAAAATATCTATAAATTATTGTTATTATAAAATATATAATAAAAATTAAAAATGTAAACATTAATAACATTGGTCATATCATATTTCATGTTATCAATGTTTTTCTTACAATATTTTTTATATGTATATTTTCTATTACTGGATTAATTATATGATTTAATAAAACTCTTTGTTTATTATCTATTATACTTATTACCATTGAATTTTTTGTATAATTTTTTATTTCTATACTTTCATTATCTAATTTTAATGATTCAGTATACATAGAAGCTGCATATATTCCTTTTTCTGTTACCTAAAAATTAATTTCTTTATAAAAATTACCTACTATTGTATTATGAAAATCTTTAAATAATTTAAAATTTCCTTTTATATTTTTCCATATTATACCATTTATACAATAATTTAATCCTATTTTTTTCAATATTCTATCAATTCCTTTATATTCATGAAATTTAAATTCTGGTATTAAAAATGGATTATCATCATGTGATCAATTATGCTATTTTTTATATTCTCCTACATTTATAAATTCTTTATTTTCTATTTTATCTTTTGGATAAATATCCTATAACATATTTTCATTTATATATTCCTATGTATTTGATTTTGTTATCATAATATAAATAATATTATTATTATCTTTATAAGGAATATAGTAATTTATTATATCTATAGTATTATGATGTATTTTTTTATTTTCTATATAAACATTTATTCAATCTTTAACTTCTAAAATTAATATTTTTTCTTTTTTATTCTAGTATTCTATTTCACCTTCTAATATTCAAAAATTATAAAGATTAAAATATGATATATAATATGATACTATTGTAGTTAATATATTTGATGACATTTTTTCTTCTTTAATAGGAACATTTAATTGATAATATGATTCTTTAGTTATAAATTCTTTTAATTTAATAATAATATTATCCTCTCTTTGTATTCTTCTAAATTCACAAAAACTTTTAACTTTATTAACTATATTTCTTTCAAGTCTTATATCATGAAGATAGAATATTAAATTTCCTGCTTTAGTAAAAAAATTATTATTTTCTATTTTATTTTTATATATAAAATCTCTTGTATATAATAGAAAATCTTCATCGTTTTCATTATCATAGTTTACATTAAGTATATTTCCAAGTTCTTTTCTATATACACCATAAGAATCGAAATAATATACAGATAACAATAAAAATAATGAAACCTACTCCATATCTCTAATTTCACTACTATTAAGTTTATTAAATATATTATCTTTATATTTTTCATAATATTCTATATTATCCTATATTGTAATATAGAATAAATATCATATATAAAAATTAAACATTAAATTTGATAATTTTATAAACTATAAAATAATATTTATAAAAATAATTATTATATTAATTATTTATAAAATATGATAGAAGAATTTTTGGATTATGAAACATTTTTATTAGATTTTTTAGCATTATTAATTTCATTTACAATAATAATATGGTATTTGATAAGTCTTATATATATTTCTAACTTAGAAAAAAATAGAATGAAAAAAATATTAACTGAAAAAAATATTAATGAAAATGCAAAAGAAATATAAATATTCTATAAAATTATATTTTTTTCATTATAAATATATCAATATATAAAAATGTCATAGTATAATTGTTTATTATAGTTAGATGATAATTTAGATAAGAAAATACATTATTATTTTGAAAATAGTGAAAATATATTGTTTAACTTATCCATAGATTATAATATAAATAATTTTCAAAAAATACCAAGATATTTTCAAATATAGTTGTAGAAAGAAATATGAAATAAAACATTATATGGAATAATGTATGATATACCAACTATAAATGAAGTTAATTTATATTATAATAATATTATAACAAAAACTAATGAAATCAATCAAATTTTAATTATATATAATTAGTATCCTATTATAAAAAATTTTTTATTAGAAAATGGTATAAATAATTCTACTAAAAATATATTTTAGTTTTATAATTTTTTATAGTTTTGTTTATGTAATAGAGAAAAATATAATAAAATTTATTGTAATAATTGTTAGAAAATACGAAAAGAAAGATTAATAAATTGTGAAAATGCTATATTACATTGTATTAATAATAATAAAATAATAGAATATGAATTAGTTGAAGAAGATGAAATTATAGAATTAAATAATTAAATTAATCTCTTCATGTGATTAAAACTTCATCTGTTCTATAATTCTAATTAGTTATACATTCTTCTATAGTAATAGTTTTTTTAGATAATAATCCAGTTCAAGCTATCATTAATCCATTATCTATACAATATTTTTCATCCATTGAAAATGTTTTTAATATTTCATTTTTTCTATTTAAAACCATAATTTTAATCATTTTCTATAATCTTATATTACAACCAACACCTCCTACAATTAAAACACCATCAATAATCATTCCACTATCTTCTAAATGATTTATTACTTTTTCAACTAAATTACATAATAACTAAAATATACATTCCTATATACTATAACATAAATGTGATTTATCATATTTTTTATAATTTGTTTTTAATCATGTTTCAACACCTGTTAATGAAAATAATAACCCATTTATAGGCTAAGGTATTTCTATTATTTCATTACCTTTATATTTTTTTGCTTCTTGTTCTATATTATATCCAGGTGATGGATTATTATTTATTTCCATTAATCTAGCAAATCTATCAATACAATTACCTACAGCTATATCTATAGTTTCAGAAAATATTTTATATTTTTGATCCTAATATGCTAATATCTATGTATTTGCACCAGATGCATATAATATAACAGGATTTTTACATTTTGTAACTAAAATTCCCATTTCAATATGTGCTACACAATGATTTACTGGTATAATTGGTTTATTTCATAGTATTGATAAACATCTAACAAAAACACCGACAACTTCTAATCCAGCTTTAATACCCGGACCCATTGTATAACAAATATAATTTATCTAAGATATTTTTATATTTGCTTTACTTATTGCTTCTTTTGTTATTCTTACTATATTATTTTTATGATGTAATGCAGCATCTTTAGGAATAAATCCTTCTCCTACTTTTGGATTATATGTTGATCGAATATTAGAAAGAATATTTCCAGTACTATCAATTAATCCTACACCTAATTTATTTGCACTACTTTCAAATCCAATTGCTATCATTTTATTTTAAATTTTATTTATATCAAAAATAATAAATATTATAAAAATGAAAAATTAGTAGAAAGAAAAAGTTATAAATAAAAAAATAGAATCAAAAAATAAAAAATAGAAATATAATGAAAAATTAGGTAAATATTTACCAAGAAAAGACAGTTATTCAAATAAACCAATAACTGCATATGATAAAGGTGCTGTATAGATTAATTTAGCTTTATTAGATCAAAATGGTATAATATTAAATTCTAAGAGTTATATAACATTTAATTTTAGTTCAGAATCTAGAAAAAGAGGTAGAAGTGATGAAACAATATTAAAAACATCATAGAATAAAGGATTGATAAATAAAATAATTTAATAATTTTTATTTATTAGTTTTAAATAGAATATTTTAAGAATTTTTAATTACAACTAAATTTGTGAATACTTAAAAATAATTATGAATAGTGATTTATTAAGTAAAATTAAATCTGAAACTGAAAACAAAAAATGTTTTATTTGTCAAGTACCATTACCATCATATATTTGTATTACTTATTTAACAATTGTATGTAAAGAATGTGCTGGTGTTCATAGAAAATTTAATCATAAAATAAAATCCTTTGTAGTATAGACAATAACTAATGAAGAATTACATAATATATATTATAAAGGTGGAAATAAAAGAGGATTAGAATTATGGTTAAATAATAAAATAAAAAAAGTAGAAAAAAACTCACCTGAATCAATTTCATGATTCATATAGGATGTTTTTATTAAAAAATCATATAAAAGAAAAGTTAAAAAATAGAATATCAGCAATAAAGAAACAAAAATAGATGATAATATAAATGATTTCTTTGATTTGATACCCAATGAAGAAGATAATTTAGAAGAAGATAATTTTTTTCAAGAAAAAAAAGAAGATAATAATCTTATTGATATTGATAACAATAAAAATAAAGAAAAAAAAGTTAGAAAATCTGTTGAATTTTTATCAAAATTTGATAAATAGAAAAGAAAGGACTTATTTGAGTTCTAAAATTAAATAAATATTTTTTTTAAAAAATAAAATTATTTTTTAATTAATAAGTAAAATTTCATTTGTTTGATATATATGTAATTTATTTAATTATTTATATATTCATATTCATTTAATAAAAGTACTGAAATTTCAAATTCTTTTAAATTATAAAAAAGAAGATAACGTGGTAATGTTCTAATACCTCCTGTTATATCATTGTTATCATTTATCTATTTAAATTTTAATATATTATTTTTATTTAAGATTTCTTTAAGATTTTTAATACATATATAATCACCATCAAACTATACATTTAATATATTATCTTTAATTTTTAATAAAGAAAATGTTATATCTTTACATATCTATTTTTCTGTTTTTTCTATATCAACATAACTAATTTCATAATGCATAGATGGCTAGACATATATAAAAAATAATGATTTAAATGTATTATATGTAAATGTTAAAGTTTTATTATTATTAGATATCTAAATTGCATTTTTTTTTATTTCATATCTATTATTTTCTGTTTTTTCTATATCTCTTAAACTTAAATATGGTTCAATATAAAAATCTTTCTATATATTTTTTGTAAATTTATTAAATCAATAATATGAGTTGAAATTAATATCACATACTAAAATAATTTTTTTAATTTCATTAATTTTATATAACAATGTTGGATATAATTTTAATTCGAATGTTATTGATGTTACATGATTTTTTCTCTATGAAGGAATAAAAATTGTATTTATAGGAGATAAAGTACCTAATTCATGTAATTGATTATTATCTAATAATAATTTTATTCTTACATGATTAAATTTTATATTATATATTAATGGTGTAGTATTATAAGTATGAAAATAAATTGTTAATAACATTTTATCTGTATTATTTTCTTGTATTACTTCTATATTTTTAATTTTGAAAAATTCTTGATCTTGTTCTATTTTTTCTATAGATCAACATGCTTTTAAAAATAATAATAAAATAGATGTTAATACTAATAATAAAACAAAAAAAAGTGTATGAATAAAAGTCTATATTTCTATTTTCATTTTAGTTAAACTAATAATTTGTTTATTTCCATTTGGTATATTAAGTCTAACTCTTATTGAATTTGTATTTTTAGATAATAAATCTATTGTCTATTTTGTTGTTATAACTTTTACATTTTTTAAATTTGATGTACCTGTATTCTATATTTCATTCTATGCTTCTACTATTTCTGTCATAATATGAATAATTTGTGTTTTAATTAATTAATTATTTTTCTATTTTATTAATTTCATATTCTTCGATTATATTTTTTATTGGTACATTTTTTATTGTAGCTAAAACTCTAGCTAATTCCATAACTATATCTTTTATTTTATTATATTCATTAATTGTATTTATATAATTTTTATATTTTATAGATTTATCTATTAACATTTGTTTTTTATCTTCTAATTCATATAATTCTATTACTTTTTTAATAAAATTAATATCTTTATTCTACATATAATATTTAGATTTTTATAAAAATATCAATCTTTATCTTTTAATATGAGTAATGGTGAACTTTGTAGAGCACTTTAGAAAATATTTAATCATAATAAAATAGACAACAAACAAGTATTATTAAATATAGCATCAGGAAAAATTATAAGATTTTTGAAAATAATGCAAAGAAAGGGATATATAGATGAATTTCAAACAATAGATGATAAAAGAAAAGGAAAAATAATAATTAATCTCAATGGAAAATTAAATAAATGTAAAGGTATTAGTCCTATGTTTAATATAAAAAAATAGGATATAGATAAATATGTTCAAAGATTATTACCTAATTTAGATATAGGTTATATTATTTTAACAACTAATAGAGGAATTATAGATCATAGAGAAGCAAAAAAAAGAAATTTAGGAGGAAAAATATTAGGATTCTTTTTTTAATTTTTAATAATAAAATCTAAAATAATTAATTACTGGTCATTTCTTTATTATTCTACTTCTAATTTTTATACTAGATCTACATAATACTTGCACAAAATAATAACATCTTTGTTCTGTCGTTTTCAATAATATCCTCTACTGTAATAAATATTATTGCTCCTAATTTTCTTGCTACTGTTAATGCATAACTACAGTTCTATATTTTTTCTTTTTGTTCTATTTCAGTTGAAATTTTTATAAATTCTCAATTAATAACTTTTGAATTAATACTTTGTAATAGATATAAAAATGGTATTCCTGTAGAAATTTTTTTATCAGAAAAAGATAATATTTTATATTCTGAATTTACTTTTGATATCTAATTATTTGTTCAATCAAATATATCGCTATCATCTAATTTCTAATTATTATAACTCATATTTTCTAAGAAAAGTAAAATATGTTTTTTCATTAACTACCATGAATAAGCTAATATCATTTTTTTATTCTTATACTAAAAATGTTTATCAACAATACCAACCATTGGTAAACCTAAATCATATGTTGTTGATAACATTCTACCTAAATTACTCATCTACTATATTGTATGTCTTGGTTTTTTTTCTACTAAATTTCAATTAACACATCCCTATTTCATTTTATCTAATACTTTTAACCATAATAATCCATCACTGGATTCTTTATATATATTTACTGGTTCATCTAAATCAAGTAAACACTATATCCATCTTTTACATCCTTTTTCATCTCTTAATAATCCTTCTTCCTCTTCTTCTAATTCGATTAAATCTAATTTTACTTCTTCTAAACATGGATCAAAATTAAACAACTATGCTAAGAATAACAAATTAAGTTTTCTTATACCATTTAATATAAACTTTTCACTTATATTCATATCTATATTCATCTAAGTTTTACATATATTTAAACATTTCTTTGCTCTTTCTTGATCTGATAAAGATTTCCAATTTGATATACTACCAGGTATTTGTCTATTTATTATAACAGAATATACTTTTGAATCTTTTAATTCGTTAAAATCTTCTATTTGTAATTCTTTCTCTCCTTCTTTTAATAGAATATAATTAATTCATCTTTTTAAAATATTTTCTGGATTCATATTTAATAATTCTGAAATATCTTCTCCATCTTTTAATAAACATGCTATATTTTTATTTTGTCTTAAACTAATTTTTTCTGTTGTTAATCTAATTATTAATTGCCATAAAAGACCTAAAATATAATGCATATATTCTGTACCTTGCATTAAATTACTTGTATTAATACCACGTGTTGATAATCCTAAAGAATTTGCTGTATTAATAATTAACTATAAATTTTCTATCATTTTAAAATTGTCTTTTGGTTTCAATGTAACTTCTGGATCAAATCTTGTTACAACTCTCATATCTATTACACCTTCTTCTAAAATATTGAAAAATGTTGCTAACAAATACCCATCTTTAATTTTCTCAAAAATTTCATATTTTTTTCAATCATCATTTATAGGTAAATACTTTTCTAACCATGGATCATTAACAGCTGACAATGCAATATTAAACTATGTTGTATATGCAATTAACTCCTCTATTAATATGGTATGCTTTGCTTGACCATCTAATATAATTATACGACCTTTTTCTTCATCTATATCAATAACTTTTTCTTTTTTCATTTTTTAATATTTTTTTAAATTTGTGTTAATTAGATAAAATTACTTTATTTTATGTTATATTTATTTATAATATATTTATTTATACCCCATATTATTATAAAAATAAATAGTTTTATTAAAAATATTATAAATATTTCTAAAAAATTTGATTTAATACTTTTTGTTATACTAAAATATTTATCAAAATATGGATGTTTATATCCAAGATATGTAAATATATAAATTGATGTTATATAAATTGACGTTGGTATTATAGATAAAATAAAATATTTTCAAATTACTATAAATTCTAACAAATAAATCTAAACAGCCATAATAGTTGGTGATATATAATGAACAGCTATATCTATAAATAAATTTATACTTCATGGTTTTATTTTTTTTATAAAATATTTTTTAAAAATAAAAAAATAGCCTAAAACTACTATTATATTCAATAATAATGTATAAGTTATAAGAAAATCAAAATATTGTTTATTAGGATAATAATTATTAAAATAATAACAACAACAATATGTTATTAAGACAAAAGATAATACAAATGTGATATTAGTAAGAAAAAGAAATGGTCTTAGTACTTTTAAAGTTATAATAATAATAAATACCATATAAAATATTAGTATTAATAGATATAAACAATATATTAAATAATTTTTTATATTATAAGAGCTTTTAATAATCTATGGTTCTTTATTTATATCAAAATTTTTCTATTTAATATTATTTTTCTACTCCATTAAAGTTTAAACACAAGAATGAAAATATAATAAATTTTTATGTAAAAATTCATTTATCCATTTTTAATAAATGGAAAATATAAATATAGAATTAGAATCTGATATATTAAATAATAAAAAAATAAATATATTTAAATATAAAAATATTGTTATATCAGATTTTATTAATAATATAAAAGAAAATATTGATAAATATAATATATCAAAAATAGGGTTATATTTATTAAAAACTTCATTTATTTATTATAAAAGAAATGAAAAATTATCAAAAGAAAGTTTTTAGTTAAATTCTTTATATTTTAATAACAATAATAATTTTTCTAATAAGGATAATCACTCTATAAATATTATTAAAACTAAAAATATGGATAAAAAATTAGATTTATTATAGAAAAAATTAAATATTAATATAAAAAATTATAATAATTCTATATTAAATATTATGGATAATAATATTATTATAAGAAATAATAAAGAAACAATATTAAAAGATTATGAAATTTCTTTAAATGGATATGAAGAAGAAAAGGAATAGTCATTATCTATTTATCATGAAGAAACTAATAGTCAAGAAATTAAATAGAATTCTTCTTATTTAGATATAGAAAATTATAATAATTTAAATATTATATAGGAAAATGATAGTATAGTAGATATTTAGTTAAAAGAAAATAATAATCAAAAAATAATATTGGATAATGATCTATATTTAATTGATTAGAAAATGAGAAAATAGATAAATAATATATAGTTTATGTGTAATAAAAGACCTAAAATAGAAAGAGATGATAAATTTATTTTTTATTATGAGTTTAGTGAAAATAATTAGATAATTGATAGTTTTTAGAATAACATGTCAAGTGTAGAAATTAGAGATGATTATTTAAATGATGATCAAAATTTTTTAGGAATAGAAATAGATTCCTCTACTAAAGAAGGTTCAAAAGACAATAATAGTAGTACTATAAAATTAAGTTTATAGAAATATTCAGATTAGTATTCTAATATTAATAATTCAGATCATTCATTATATAATATAGAAGAATATGAAGAATATAATATATTTAAAAATATTATAAAGACTGATTTGGATATTTTTAATATAGTTTATTATCCAAAAATAATATTTAAATTTCATAATGATAATATAACAAAAGAAAAGATAGTTTAGTCATTTTATTAGTTATTAATTTTTTCAGAACAGGAAAACTATATTATTTTTTAGTTAAAAGAATTTGAAAATATAATTATTAAATAATTATTATTATAAAAATAATTTTAATATCGGTTAATTTAATATTCAATTAAACACAAAATATTAAACAAATGAATACTTCATATGAAGAAGAACAAAATACATATTTTTTAAATTGAACAAATGCAATATTAAAAATTAATAATTTTAAAATATATGATAGTATAGATGAAATATTAGATGATGATGGTATTTATAATCTTATAGAAATTTTATATGATTAGAAAAATTTATTTACAAGAATATAGAAATCACCATTTATAAGATTAGAAAATTATAATAAAATAATAGAATTATTAGGATAGCCTTTTAGTATAAGCGCATTTAATATAGTTTTTCATAATGATACAAGATCATTAGCTACATTAATATGACATCTTATATAGAAAGTATCTAGAAATTAGCTTTAGAAAGATGAGTCAAAAATAAAAGAAGAAGATTTTTCATATATTTATAATGATCCAGAAGATCCTATTGAATATTGGGAAGATGATATACCAGATGATTTAATATAGGAAGAAGAAAATATTCATAAAAGAATAAATATTAAAGAAATTTTAGATTTATGAATAAAGAATAAAAGTGAAAATGTAATGAATTTAGATAAAATAATAGACGGTGAAACTAAATAGATTATACAACTTAATTTATATTATATTTTTAATTTAATATATGCAGATGCAAGAAATATACCTATACAAAATTTAAAATTAATAGAAATACCAGAAGATATTAAAAAAATAATAAAAAAAGAAAAACTTGAATTAGATAAAATTATTGATTTATGTACTCTAATTTCTTTTTTATCTATAATTATGAAAGAAATATTTTAGCAATCGATAATATTAAAATCGAATAAAATAAATGAATTAAAAGAGTCTAAAATAGATAAAGAATAGAATTAGGATCTTTTAGAATCATTAGATAAGTAGATTATTTCTAATTCAAAAAACAATACAGAATTTAAAATTATGGATATTAAAAGTATGGATTTTGAATCATTTATTAATATGTTAGAACCGGAAGTTAAACCATTAGCAATAAAATTAAAAGAAAAATATGAAAAAAGAATAATAGAAATAAATAAACATTTAGAAATGATAAAATTACAAGAAGAAGAAAGAATATTAATGAATAAATAGAGAATATAGCGTTAGAAATTAAACTAGTAGTAGTCATTAAATGACATTATAGGTTAGAAAAAATTATTATAGCATAAATTAGAAACATAGGAAGAAATGTTAAAATTAAGAGAAAAAATTAATAAAGAATAGTAGTTATTAAAATAGAAAATACATGAATAGAAAAATTATACAGATAATTTTTCTACTAATATTTAGCAAAATCAATAGTATAATTATAATAATCCAGATATTGGAAATAAATATAAAATAAATGAAATATAGAAAAATACATATATTACTACAACTAATGTTCCTAATTATAATTATCAACAATCATAGTCATAGTCATAGGCAAATAATAATTCTTAGAATTATACATATAATATATCATCTTCTACATCTACTTAGTCACATTCTATGCAAAATATAAATGCTAATAATATCGTAGATAAAGAAGTTTATAGAAGAATAGGAAATTTTAAATATTTAGCATTAAAAGTTATAGGGATTAAAGATTTAAGAACAAAAGGAAATTTATTAACAGGAAGTAAAATATATTCCAGTTATATAGGAATAACATTTTTAGAACATAGATATAAGAGTCAATCATCTGAAAAAACAGATTTTCCTAAATTCGATTTTAAATTAAGAATAGAATTAGATTTTTCCATAATAGCATTAACATCTATATTAACATTATAGGTAAGAGATGTGAGTACTAATAAATTTTTAGGAAGTAGAGAATTTAATTTATAGTAGTTAATGGAGTTAACTAAAAATGGAAATATTGTACATAAGGGATAGTTTGAATTAAAGAATGGAAATGGAGCGTAGATTTTAATACTAATTAAATTTTGTTAAATTTTTATTAAAAATATAAATTTTATAATTTTATTTATATATTGTATATGTGTAATTTTATATTTTTATATAAAATTATATACGGAGTATTAAAATAAATGTTAATACCTAAAGTTTTCATAATATTAAATATAACTTTAATATATCTAATTATTATATATTTAATAACTAAATATATACCAAAAGATGATATTTTTAATTATGATACAAATATTAGATAGATTTTTATTAGATGTATAGGTGAAAATTCTAATAATAGTATAGTATCAGTAAATGATAAAATAATATGTGAAATATAGAGTGAAAATATAATAAATGAAGATATTTTTAATAAAACTATCTTTAAAGTAAATGATAGAATAGAAAAATTTTAGGAAGATAGTTGAAAAAATAAATAGAAAAAATCTACAAGATTTAAATTTACAATAGATTTAAAAAAAATATTAAAAAAGAATGAAAAAAAATTATAGTTTGGTTTTTTATTAAAACCAAAAAAAGAAATTTTATTAAAACCTATTATTCGTATTATTAATACTCATGAAGATTTATGTAAAATAGAGTGTTTAGAAACTATTATATATTATTTAAAATATACAAAATGTTTTTATATATGTATAGAACCTATAAATATTAAATGAATACATGAAAATATTATTAAAATTTATTCAATTACTCCATCTATTTTAGAAATAATAAATAGAATAGAATTAGAACCAGAAAGTTATTAGAAAAAATATTCTTTTGTAATAAGATCTGGTTGTTTATCTGGTAATATTTTAATAAAAGGATTATTAATAATTGATAATAAAATAATAGAATTAAAAAAAGGTATATATATTTAGATAAGAAACGCAAGTCATTTACAAATGAGATTAATGTGTAAATATGAACTTGGAAATGATAAAGTTGCTATTTGGGAAAATATAAACTGTATAATAGAATCAGATGAATTTACAAATTTAGATAATTTTCCCAAATTACCTATAATTTCAAATTCAAAATTTAAACTTATAGAAAAATTAATTCCATATGAAAATATAAATAATCAGTATTGTAGTAAAAAATTTAAATTTACTATAAGACTTGATGAAGAATATTATATTAAAAATATAATAATAAAAGGAGCTTTTATAGGTAGTTAGTATAGAAAAATTTTATAGTTTATAGATAATCCAATAAAAATTAATTTTGTATTAAAACCCCCACTACAAAAACATTTAAAAATAGTATGTAGAAATTCTTTAGATGAAAATACAAATGAAATAGATTATATAGAAGTGGGTGAAACTTTATATTGCAATATAATATCAGATGTTTATCTTAAAAGAGAATTTTTTTATAAAAATATTATTGAAATAGAAGAATATCCCAATATAAATTTAATGGTTTATTCAAACAATGAATTATTATATTTTGAAAAAAATATAATTATGAAAAAAATGCATTTTTTTATAGAAACGGGAAATTTTTATAAAAAAAATATTTTAACAATAACTTTAAAAGTAAAAGAAAGAGATTTTATTATATAGAAAGAAATAACATTACTTAAATGTCCCCAAGAATATTATGAAAATGAAAAATGTAAAATATTTTGATATTTTGATAAAGATAAAAAAATATTAAAAAGAAAAAATTTAAATATATAGAATAATACATTACCATATTTTTATTTTAGTTTAAATTTTGAAATAAATGAATTATTATTAGAAAACCAAAATATATCATTCATTTCATTAAATTTTTTTAATAATTTTAAAGTTAATAAAAACTTAAAATTAGTAAGTTTAAGAGAAAATAAAATAAAATTTATAGATTTAAGTATATTTAAAAATATACATATAAAAACATTAGATTTATCATATAATTATCTAGAGGAATTATTATTTTTTGAAGAAATAAATAATATAGAAATATTGATTTTATAGTATAATAATATTAAATTTTTATCTTATTTATATAAATTAAAAAATAAAATTACTATACAATTAAACAATAATGAATTAACTTCTATTTCTTATTATATTAATAATGAAATTAAATTAAATTTAAAAAATAATAATCTTATATGTATACCAGATTGATTCGCTAATAATAATATATTATATGATAATGATATAGAAAAATGTGATTGTCCAAATTCAATTTTATATATATTAAATGATTATAATTGGGATTTAATTAAAAATAATGAATTAGATTAGTTTAAATGTAAAAATTGAAGTTGAAACAAAATGAAAATAGAAAAATTATTAGAATGACCAGAAATAAATCTTAATAATTTTGAATTTATAAATACTAAATGAAAAGATAAATATAAAGAATATATATTAGTATTAAATTATAAAATTGATTGAAAAAATTTTTTAAAATGCGGAGTGTTTGGTTGTAGTAGTTTGATTTTTAAAAATAATATTTTAGCATTAAAGTTGAATTTTACAAAAATAGAATTTAAATAGAATGATTTTTTAGATAAATTTGATATAGATATTCTTATTATAAAAAATATAAATATTATAAATCAAAGTATTAATTATATTAATAAATTAAAAATATTGAAAATAATAAATATTAACAAAGATATTAATATTAATATTAATTCTAACTTATAGGTATTAAAACTTATTATAACAAATAATATAAAATTAGAATTTTTAAAAACATATAATGCTATTTCAATAAAAATTTTAGATATTATATGTTTAAAAGATAATGGATGTAAATTAGATGGTAATTTAGATTTGTTAATATAGAATTGTAATAATATAGAATATATTAGATATCTAAATAATGATACTGTATCCGATAATAAAATATATAATTACATATTATCTATTCTTTATAATACAGAAAAAAAATTTAATGGTATGTTAAAATAGATTATAATTTTAAGAAATAAAAATTATAGTCTTCCTTGTGGTATTTATCTAAATAAAGTATTAGAAAAAAATAAATATTTAAATTTATTATATTTAGATGGGTTTACTGGAAAAGATAATTTAGAAAAATCAATTAATAATACAATGATAAATTCATTAACACTTAAAAATTTTTTTGATGATAAATTTAATATTATTACAATATATATTGATATTGTTTCTTTTCATAAATTAGAAAAAATAAATGAATTTGATTATTCAAATAATAAAATAATTCAAATAAATTTTGTATTATATACAGAAATAAAAATATTAAAGTTCAACTATATTAATTTTATAATTAAAAAAATTGATAGTATAAATTTAAAGAATAATAAAATAAATAAAATAACTATAAATGGAAATCTAATTTATACTGGAAAATAGGACGGTGATCAACATCTTGAAGTTTTATTGTTTTATTATAAGTTTTTTTTAAAATCTCATAAATCAATTTTAGTTGTATAGTATTTTAATTTATCTAAAAATAATATTAAAGCATTTGATATTAATTTTATTATCGCTTCCGAAATTTTTTTTTCAAAATAGCTAACATCTAGTGAATCTATTAATGTTAAATAGTTAAAGGATAAAATATATATTATAATTTTTTATGTAGTAATTGATTTTAGTTATAATCAAATAAAAGTAATTAGTATTTTAGATATTATTAATTATGCATATGTTGTATCGGTATCATCTGATAAAAATATATCTTTAGATTTTTCACATAATGAAATTATTGAAATTGATCTAATTAGTAATTCTTTTGGATCAAATTATATTATTACTAGTTTTTATTTTAAATATTTTATAATAAATATTATAATTGAATTTTTGGATTTATCATATAATAGAATAGTAGATAAACTATTATTTAAAGCTACGAAACATTATTTACATACATTTGAAATAATTATTAGAGAATTAATTATTACAAATAATAATCTATGTTTTATTCCATATTTTTTATTTACAATTAATTATATAAATATATTGGATTTATCGAATAATAATATTGGAAACATATGTTTACGTTCTGAAGTAGAAAAAATAAAAGTAGAAAAAATAATATTTTCAAATAATAATATAAAAAATTTAGAATTATTTTTACAATGAATAATTCCTTATTTTGATTTATCTGTTATAACTAGTTTAGATTTTTCTAATAATAAAATCGAAGATATTAAAAAACCAATTTCATTTAATGAATTTAAAAATTGTAAAGAAATAAATATGTATAATACTTTAAATTGTAAATGGAAAGATAGTAAAAATGTTAATTGAACTCCTCCAAAAACAGATGATAATGATAATTGTTTAGATAAAATATTATATATTGAAAAAATAGAAGAAGAAAATATTATAAGATATTGTTTAACTAAAAATGATAAATTTCCAAGTTTTGAACCATGTAATATTGAAAATGAAGATATAAAAAATAAATAGAAATTTTTTATAGATAATATAAAAAAATAGATTTTACATATTGAATCTATTAATTTTTCATATTGTTTAACTAGAAGAATATGAAAAAATAAAGATTTATCTTTTGAAATATGTCAAAAAAATTTATAGAGATATGAATGAATTATAAAAGAAGGATATAGTTCATATAATGAAGAAATAACAATGGATGAAACTGAAAATAAAATAATAATAGGACCAAGTATTAAATCAGATTTTACTAATGAAAATAAAAAAATATTATATGATAAAATAATTGTTTATTGTTTAGCAAAAGAAGGTAATAAAGCTATCTTAAAAGAATGTAATATAAGGGATGAAGATCAAAATTTTTATATAAAATGTCAAAATAAATATATAGAACTATTAAAAGTATGTAAATCTAATTAAAATTATTTTATTTTTTAATAAATTTAAATTTAAAGATGTTAGAAGAAATGATAAGACGTCCAATACAAAAAAATAATAATTATATCAAAAATATAAATTATATATTATATATTATAAATGAAATAAGTTTTTTTAGTAATAATAATATTATATATTATAATAATAATATATTATTATAATATTCATAATAAAATAATAAATATTAAAATAGATAAAATTAATGAAGAAATAGAAAAAATAAATTGAAATAATTCAAGCGATGAAATATTAGAATATTTTAAAATAAATTATTTAAATTTAATATCTATTTTTAATAATAAAGAATTAAAAATACTAGAATATTATTTAATAACAAAAAATTATTATTATAAAAAAATTATATATAATAAATTAATTAATTTAAAAAATAAAAAATAAATAAAATTTATTTTATTTTATAATTTAATTAATTGTGTTTAAAAAATTTAAAATAAATAATGTATAAAAAAGAAAACAAATTACCAGTAACAAGAAAAACTAAAAAATATACAGAAAATGAAAAACATAAATTATGTTATAATTGTTTGGGTTCAACACATTGTGTACAAAATTGTTAGTATCCATTAAATCAAATGATAATAAACAAAAATAAACAATAAATTAAAAAATTAAGTATTTTTTATATTTTTATAAAAATATGAATATTAATTATAATATTTCTACTATGTGTTATCATGATAAAGAAATTATATTAGGTAGTTATGATAATATAAAAGAAAGAACTGGTAGTATATTATTTTGAAAAAATAATAAAATTAAAAAATTATTAGATATAAATTCTATTTTTCATATTTAGTCATATAATAATTTATTAATTTCATGTTCATATAATAGTATTTATTATATTGAAAATAAATAGATTATAAAAGAATATCAAAATAAGAAAACAAATTTATATTCTTAGATTTTTAATAATAATTTATATATTTCTAATTAGAATGAAATAGAAATTTATAATTTAAATACTGATTATATTAATAATATCAATTTACCAGAATATTTAGAAATATGATCTTTATATATAAATCAAAATATATTATATGTAGGATCTGATAATAAAAGGTTTTCATTAATAGATTTAAAATCAAATAATATAATATTTGAAGATAATAAAATTCATAAAGCAGGTATTACTTTTATAAAAAATATAGATATAAATAAAAATAAAATTTATACAACTTCTTATGATGGATTTTTAAGAGAATTTGATATAAGAATGAATAAAATTACAGATGAAATTTTTATAAAAGATCCTATATGATCTTTTTATTAGTATGATAATAAATTAGTTATTAATAATATGTAGAATGGTTATAAAATATTAAATATAAAAAATAATATATTAAATTTTAATAATTATTAGATAATAGATTCAAATTCCAACAATATAGCATATGCATCTATTATATATAAAGAAAAAAATCAATACTATTTTTTATATTCTATGTTTTATTCAAATAAAATAAATAACTTAAAATTAAAAATATAAATATAAATTTATAATAATCTAATAACATCACTATCATCCATTCATACATCTTTACATTTTTTATTTTTTAAATTATATTTTTCAGAATCACTATATCAATGTTCATATGCTCTTAAATCATTCTAATATAATTTTATAAATTTTATATGAGATTCTATTGTAGTTAATTTATTATAAAAATTTAAACCAGGTGACATAGAAATTTGCTATTCTATTTTTCTAGATACTTTTGTATCATGTCTAAATGTACAATTTGCACCAAATGGACAAAATCCTTTCTAAAAAAAATTTAAACATGGTTTTGTTTTAAAATTTGTTTCTGTATATTTTGGAGGTTTTGGATTAGAAGCTGTACATTTATTCTCATTATTAGGATTATGTAAATATGTACATTTATCACCAAATGGACATAATCCAGTTAATGCAAAATTTTTACATAATTTTGTTTTATAATTTGTTGGTTTTGGTTTATCTATAATTTCATTATCACCATGTGCAAACTAACATGTAGCACCATATCTACAAAATCCATTTATTTTTCAATTTTCACATATAGCTGTTTTATATAAAACCTAAGCTCTTTCCATTGCAGTTGTTTCATCTCCACTATTATCACTACTATTATTCATAAATAAAAATTATATAATAAAATTTAAGTAAATCACAAATAAAATAAAAATAATAAATATGGAAAAAGAGAAAAATTTTTTATCAAATAAAAAGATAAAAATTTTCAATACTATATATATACGAGAAAATACATTTGTTCAAACATATGTATTAAATAGAAATAATAAAACAAAAGTATTATTACCAAATGGTAAAATTGGGTTCATAAATACTATTATTGAAGATTAGTGAATAGATTGTATTTTTGAAGAAATTAAATAGAAAAATAATGTATTATCAATTGATATTAAAAAATTAAATAGTTTATTAATTAATAATAATATAGAAAAGAATTCTATTGTATATGGATATGTCAAAGATGAAACAAATAAATTATATGAAATAGATATTTGTAAAGATGATATATCTTCAATTTTTATTTTTAATAAAATATCTAATGAAAATAATTTATTAAGTAATAAAATATATAAATTTATGGTTAAATCTATTAATTAGGAAAATAATCTTATAGAATTAATTAAATTTGAAAATTCTTTATAGAATATATATAAAATATATAAAAATAAAAATTTAGATAATATATTATCATTAGGTATTGTTATAAAGATTAATAAATTTATTTATTATAATAATGAATGTATTTATTTTAATTCTAAATAGACAACATATACTATTATTTCTTATTTAAAAAATATCTCATATAAAAATATAAAATATATAAAGAATATTTTAATAGAAAATAAAGAAAAAAAAGTTAAAATATATGGAAAAATAGTATCTATTAATATATAGACAAAATAGATAAGTGTTATATTATATGAAAAAATAAATAATATTAAAGAAAATAAAAATAAATTAGAAGTATTTGATAATATAAAATATAAAAAATCTATATTAAATTTAAACTTTTATAAAATAAATAATGTATATGCAATATCATATGAAAAAAATATTAATAAAAATTTTAAAATTATAGGATATAATGGATATAGTAATTTATATATTATTAGTTTTAAAATAACTCTAAAAGAATTAGAAATAAGAAATTTAATTATTGGATAGATTTTTAAATGTAAAATAATAGAAGAAAATCAATCAAAATTAAATATTATATTGGGTAAAAGTAAAATTAATGGTATTATGTTTATTAAAAAAAATAAAAAAACAAATAATAAATATATTAAAGGTTAGATATTTTAGATTAATAAAAATAATATTATTTTATTTAATACAAATATTAAAGAAAATAAAATAGTAAATATAAATAATTTAAATATAGGAAAAATTGTTTAGGGAATACTTATATCAAAAAAATATAAAAAAGTTTTATTTTTTAATAATATTTGTGGAATAATTAAAAAGATATATTGTTATAAATCTTTTAAAAAATATCAATTAATAAAAGTTAAAATTATAGGAATAGAAAATAATCAATATATAGTTTCTAATAATCCTTTAGATTTATTTAATGATAAATTAGTTTTATGAGAAAAATATAAATTAAAAATTATAGAAAATAAAAATTCATATAGTATAGTATCTATAAATAATATTAAAATAAAAACTAGATTATTAAATCATAAAATAGATGAAGAATATAATACGATGATAATTAATAAAGATTGTTTTATTACATTTAATATTAAGTTTATTAATTATATAATAAACAATAAACTTAATATTAATTTTAATCAAAAAATAGAAATAGATAATGAATATTTAGGTATTATAACAGATTCTAATAAAATAAATATAGGAAATGAAAAAGAAGGTTATTTATTAAATAATATAAATGAATTAGAAATAGATAAAGAATATGGATTTATAATAGATCATATAAATAATAATAAAATAAAATTTATTAAAAAAGAATATTATTATTTAGAAGAATATGTATGTTAGATAAAAAATAAAATCAATGATAATATTTATAGTTTAAAAAATATAGATAAAGGAATATTAAATATATAGTTTTCTGATAATACAAATGATAAATGTTATTTTTTATTTATTAATAATAAAAATAAAATATTTATTAAAACTAATTATAAATTTATATTAAAAATTAAAAATGAATAGTGATTTAATCATTTAAATAATAGAAAATTTATTTATGGTATTATAATATCATGTCAGGATTATGTATATACAGTATATTTTAATAATAATAAAAAGGGAATACTTCATATAAGTGATATATCATATAAATACTTAGATCAAAATAAAAAATATTATCATAAATATCAAATTATAAAATGTAATATAACAAAAATAAATAATAAAATTAAATATGATACATTAGAAAATATTAAATTAAATAAGATATATAATTCTATAATATTAGATAAATATAAAAATCATTTTTATTTTTTTAAAATTATAGAAAATAATTTAGAGGGATCAATATATATAAATAATACTGATACTGAAATAATATATAATAAAAATGATAAAGTAAAAGTAAAAATAATAAAAATTGAAAAGGGAAAAAATAAAATACATGGTAAAATTATTAATTAATAAATTCTATATTGTTTCCTTTTTTATTTGATATATATTTTGTTTTGGGTGGATTAATAATTTTTTTCTCTTTTAATTTTTTCTTTTGATTTTCACGTTTTTCATTTTCCTAACTTAATAAATTATCTAATATTTTTTTATTTAACTATTCTGTTGTTTTTGACTCTTTTAATCTTTCTTCTAATGACATATATTGTTGTTCTTTAGGTTGTGCAGATTTTCTTCTTTTTATCTATTGTTTTTTATAGCTTTCTAATTTCTTTTTAGCATCTAAAGCAGATTGTCTCTATTTTTTAACAGGTTTTTCTTCAATTACTTCTTTTAAAGGTTCTATATCATCTTCATCCAATGATTCATCTGTATATTCTGTTTCTGAATTTGCCTTTTCTTCTGACTCATCATATGTTACTTCAGATTCATCTTCATATTTATCTGTAATATTAATTAATTCTTTTCATATTGAATCATTAATATCTATTTTTTTATTATCTCTTTTTCTTAGTTCTCTTTGAGTCATTTAATTTATATATAAATTATTTTTATATATTTTAATATTTATGTTTAATATTAATTATTTATTTCTTCTATATAAAATTTATATAGACATGTATAATATTTATTTCCATAATTATTAATTATAGAAATTTTAATATAATTAATTGAACTATTTATATTATTATTTATTATTTTAAATTCTTGTTTTTTTAAAATATTTTCATTATTTCATTCATATTTTAATGTAGCATATTTATGAAATTTTATAAGATCTTTACTTATATAAATAATCATTTTAAATGGAGTAGAATGTGTTAGGTTATTATTTAATTCATATATAGCAGGATGTTCATAACTTATTTTAATTTTATTCATTGTATTATTTAATTTTAAAATTAAATAACTATCGTTATTTTGGTTATTTTTTAATGCTAAACATTTACCTACTTTAATATTATCATATAATTTAACATTTTTAAAATAATTTAATATTTTATATAAAAAATTCTTATTATATAGTTCACTATGATCTATTATTTTATATTTACTAGTATAATCAGTTTCTTGTATATATTTATTATTAGTAATATTTATTTTTTTATTTTCTATATTTAATTCTTTATCTATTTTAATAAGTTTTTCATTTAATTTAATAATTTTATTATTTAAAATATTATATTTTTCATCTATATAATTTTTTATTTGTTGTAATTCATTTTTTACCATCTGATTTATACTTTGATTTATTAAATCAAAATTATAAGAACTATTAATTTTTTCTAAATATTTGAATATTATATATAAAATTATTAAAAGAATAATAAATAATATAAATAATAATATTAAATTATTATTTAAAGAACTTTCATTGTTATTTATTATACTGTTATTTTTTGATTTTTCTAAATCTATTTCATTCATAATTTTTTCATTATTATTTGAACTACTATTAATTATATAATCTTTGAACAACTTTATTTTTTCATTATTATTTTCAACAGGAAATATTATATAATTTTCACTTGATTCTTTTTTATTATTTTCATTAAATAATTCTTTTTTATTATCTATTGTTTTATTCTAACTTTTATTAATTATTTTCCTTTTTCTTTTCTATAACATTATAAATTAAAGTTATTTTTATCATGGTAAAAAATAATCAAGCTATCCCAGAAAGTCATTTTAAAAAAGATAGAGAAAGATACTATGTAATGTATTTTAATAAAACTATTAAAGCTAAAAAAAGAAAGGAAAATAGAGATATAAAAGCAAAAAAATTATCACCAAGACCATTATCTAAACTTTACCCTGTAGTTAGATGTTCATCTATTAAATATAATAATAGAATAAGATTAGGAAAAGGATTCACTATTGAAGAATTAAAAAGTATTAGTTTAACACCTTTAGAAGCAAGATAGTTTTGTATTTCTGTAGATGAAAGAAGAGTTAATAAAACTAAAGATATAAAAGAATTAAATATATAGAGATTAAAAGAATATTTATCTAGAATAAAATCAGATAAATTAACAACAAAACAAAATATGATAAAAGGTGTATTACCTATACCAAAAATAAATACTAGAAAATTAGAATTTGGTAATATAGATATTGAAAATCAAAAAACAAATATTAAAAAATTATAGGAACAAAAACAAAAAGATAGAGTAAAAATATAGAGAAACATTAGAAAAAATATAAAGAGAAAAGAATCAAAAAAATAATTAATGATTATTAATTATTAATTAATTATAATTCAAATTTATTTATTACATTATTTTATATATTATATTTTAAAATAAATTTATTTATAATTTTTTTAATTAAAAATTTTTATTCTTCAATTATATTAAATTCTAATATTAATATTTTTCTATTTTTCTTTTCTAATAAATAATATATTCTATCACATAATATACTTTCTTTAATATATTCGAATTCTAATTTTTCTTCTTCTACTTTATTATATTGATATTCTAATATTTTTTCTAAATTATTTCTTTTATATATTAATATTTTATCCTATAAATTATTTATTATTATTAAAATATCAAATAATTTATTATAATAATATATACAGTTAGATAAATTATTCATATTAATTTTTCATAACATATTTAAATTTGCTTCGTTTTGTTCTATACATCAAATCATATTATTATTACTAATTAACAATCCATTATTTATATAATTTATTTTATAATTATAATTTATATCTATTTTATTATCGTCATTATCTATTATTATTTTTTTATTTTTTCAATCTATTTTAATAATTTTTGTTTCCTGTTTTTCTTGTAATATTATAATATATAATATTTCATCATTCTATAAATAATATATTTTACTATTCTATTCTATAGAAAATTCTAAAATAATATGTTCTATTTTACTATTAAAATAATTTTCATCATTTACATAACAATAAAATACTATAATAGAACTAGACTAAATTAAAATTATTATAGCATAATCAGGTGAATATAAATCTAATATTTTTGAATTTATATATTTTGATATATTAAAAATAAAAGGATACTATCTATTTTCTTTAGGATCTGAAATTGAATAAATATCATATATATTTAAATTATATGATTCATCATTTGATTGATTTATTAAAAATAAAAAATTATTTTTTATTGTCATTAAAATCTATACTTGTTCAGTATATATTGGTATTTCTTGTTTTATCTATTGTTCGTCTAAATTATATAGATAATAAATATATATTGGTTGTTTACTTCAATCTATCTAATCATTTGTTTTTATTATTTCTAATTTATAGATTTCTCATTCATCCGAATATATTTCTAAATTTATTAAATTAAATTTAAAATCTTCTTTCTATAAATTTATTATAGTTTTACATAAAAAAGATTTTATTTCTTGAAAATTAATAGGATATATTTTATTTTTTATATATAATTTTAAAGAATCTTGCATAATACCTAACTATTCTATATTATTTAAATATTTTTTACTATCTTCTATATTAATACATCTTAATTTTATATTTTTATTCATTATATCATTATATAATTTTAAATATTCTAATGAATATAAAAAGAATATTTTACTATTATGATATTTAAATGGAAATATATCCTTGTTTTTATCATATTTTATTAAATAATATTTTTCTAATTCTTTATATATATCAGGATTTATTTCTATAAACTCGCTTTCATTAGGTGCATATATTTTTATATTTATTTTTTCCTATACTTTTATAGATTTAGAACTTCATAAAAGTCTATTTTTATTTTTTATTTCATTTATTTTATTTAAATTTTGAAATAATTGATCATTATTTATATTATCATGAAAAATTATTTTTGCATGTTTTGATGTAGTATATTGTTTATGAGTAGGATGTAAAAAATGAATAGGAAATTTATTCTAACATGATCCACATGTTCCAGTTAATATAAAAGTTGGATAAAAATTTTTTAAATGTGGTGTTGGTATTAATATTGGTATTGGTATCTAAAAATTATTAGAAACTTTGCAAAATGGACAATTATCAGTTAAAGTCATCTATGGATAATTATATGTTTCCTAATATAAAAAATTTAAAGCATCTTCTTGTGTTTTCTAAATTGTATATGGGTTCATTGTTTTTACTTATGATATTTTTATTGAAATAAATAAAAAATATGGGAGAAAATAAAAGAATGAATGAATTGAGAAAATTAACAAAAAAATAGTTAATTGAAAAATTGGATATGATATAGAAAGAATAGCTTCAATTAAGAATAGATTTATAGTCAGCACCAAATAGTAAAAAAACAAGAACAATGTATCATTTTAAAAAAGATGTTGTAAGAATAAAATATTTATTATCAATTATATAGAAACAGAGATTAAAAGAATTATTTAAAAATATTCCAGAATCTAAATGACCAAAAGAAATAAAAAAGAAACAAACAAGAAAATTAAGAAAACAAATAATAATAACTAAAAAAATACCAAAAAGTATGAAATTATAGACTTTTGCATTTAATTAAAGATAATTTTATAAAAGAAAAAAGAAAATTAATTTTAATAATAAATATTTTATCAATTATTTTAATTTTTAATAGTTAATTTTGCAACATAATCTTCTAATTTTCCTTTATTTTTTATAATTGTTGCTATATTTCCTGTAATTTCTATTTTATTATCTTCTTTTAATTTTTGATATTCATCTTTTATTATCTAACTAAATCCGTATGTCTTACCTATTACTATCTAGTATTTACCAGGAAATTTATATGTTGCTTTTCTTAATGCTTCTATTAAGTGCTATCTATTATTTTCTTTTGATCTAATAGAAATAATTTCCTGCCCAATACTTACTTTTGCACATCAGCCAGCAGATTTACCATATGCTTTTCTCATTCCAGACTATAATCTATCTGCACCAGCACAAGATAACATTTTATTTATTCTAACTATATGAAACGGTGTTATTCTTAATATTACATGAAATCCTTCTTTTCCTGTATGTTTTGTTAAATGTTTATTTATCATAATACGTGCTGCTTCCATTGATTCACTTGATATCTATAATTTTTCTCTAGATAATAAATGTACTACTAATGGAAATGATTCAAATGGTGCAGATCTATAACCAAGTTCTTGTATTTTCAATTTAGGATCTGGAACTGATCTATTAAATCTTGATTTTAGATATGTTTTATTTTTTTGATGTCTATAACAATGTCAAGATCTTCTACCCATATTTTTATTTTAATTGATATTTTTATTTATTTCTAATGTCAGATATTAATAAATATTTATTTAAAACAGGAACAACTATTGTTGGATGTATTTATAATGATGGTATAGTTTTAGGAGCAGATACTAGAGCAACTATGGGTAATATTGTTTTTGATAGAAATTGTGAAAAAATTCATTTTTTATCAAAAAATATATTTTGTTGTGGAGCAGGTGTTGCAGGAGATGCTGCATATGTTACAAAAAAAGTAAATATAGATTTATTACAATACACAGAATCAACTAAAAGATTACCTGAAGTAAAAACACCTTTATATAAATTAAAAACAATATTAAGAGATAATAAAGAAATATATGCTGCATTAGTATTAGGTGGTATTAATCCTAAAGAATCATTAGAACCATTAGTACCAAAATTATATTCTATTGATGTAAATGGATATGCTATTGAATCTAAATATACAGCTTAGGGATCAGGAACATTAGCTGCAATAGGTGTATTATAGAAAGAATATAAAGATAATTTAACTAAACAAGAAGCTATAGATTTAGTTACAAAATCTGTATTAGCAGGTGCTATTTATGATACTGGATCTGGATTTCATGTAGATATATGTATATTAGAAAGAGAAAAAATAAAAAATTTTTCATATTTCAATTATAGTCAAGACTTACATATAATGTTAAGAAATCATGTAAAAGTATATGAAAAAAGTGAAGAAGAAAAAAATATATTAAATAATATAAAAAATATAGCTATAGAACAATGTTAGATAGATAATATATAGGAAATAAAAAATATTAGTTTAAATAATAATATAGAAGAAAATATTAAAAAAAATATATTGAATATAGAATTTAGTTAATTAATTAAATTATTCTAATAATATTTTATCTATTTCTCAAATCTATAATGTACTACCACCAGATGTTTGACTATCATCATTAACAGATACTATAGACATATTATAAGGATTTCATTCTATAGAACTAATGTTATTTCGATGTCCTAAATGTGATAATAAAATTTCTTGATTCTTATATATACATAATTGGCCTATATCATCAGTAACAGAAAACATATCTTTTTTCTATTGATTTCACTATACAGTCATTATATTTTTAAAATTATTTTTTATATTTATTTTTTCTTCCATATTTCTTATATCTATAATATTTACTGTAGAATCTTGACTACCCGCTAATAAATAATTGGGATCTATAAAATTTCAATCTATACTGTTAATATCATATCTATAAATATTTTTTATTGTATTAATACTTGAATTATTATCTCTAATATCTATAATTTTAATTATATTATTTATACTTAATGCTATAATATTTTCATTTTTTTTATTTATAGAACAATCTAATATATTCATATCTTTCTATATATCTATTAAATTATTTATAATTAATTTATAATCTGTATTTCATATTTGATTTTTATAAAATATAAAATTTTTTGATTTATCTAATGCATATGATGAGCAATTATCATTTATATGAATACTTAAAATATGATCTGGAACATTACATTTAAAATTTTTATCATTTTTTCTATTTTTTTGATTTTTTATATTTCAAATAAAACAACCTTCATTTAAAGTTGATGATAATATTAAATCATTATTAATTAATTTAATTCTAATAATCTATTCAGGATGAATTATACTTTTTTCTATTTTAATATTTTCAGATTTTTTATTTTCATTAAATTTATTTATTTCTTTATGTTTTTTCTAATCTAAATCAATTTTTACAATATATTCTAATAATATACCAGGATCATTTTCTCATTTTTGATTTTTATATAAATTTAAATCACCTTCCTAAGTTAAATATAGTTTCTATATAATTTGATTTTTACTTTTACTTATTATTTCTCCTCATGCTAAAGAACTACATGGTCATTCCATTTCATGATTATAAAAATATTTATAAAAAACTGGAATATGTTTTTTTCATATTAAATACAATTTATTTTGTAAATATTTTTCATCATTACTTTTTATTATATCAAATGTATTATATTTAGTTCTTTTTATATGAAATATATTATCTCTATCCATTATTATTTTAATTATATTGTGTTTAAAATTAAAAATAATAATAAAAAATATATATTTTAAAAATTATAAATATTTAATTTTTTTAATAATAATTTAATATTTCGCCAATTCTATATAATATTTCATAATTATTTGAACGTAATTCGATATTAATATCTTTTTCTTCTTTTATTATACATAATAATTTTTCCTCTTTTATTGTATATAAATAATAACATTTAATTTTAAATTCTTCATCTAAACAAATTTCATTATATAAAACCATACCTATATTTTCTTCTATTATATTAATTATATGTATATAATTTTCTTTATTTATATTAATATTATTAACTCATTCCAAATTATTTCATTCTTCTTTCATATCAATATTATTTTTTTCAATTTTCTATATATTTGATAGTTTTATCTCATCTAATGTAAATATTTTACAATTTTGTGTACCACTTTCAATATAAGAAAAATCGCCTGTTAAATAGATAATACTTGATTTAATAAATAATGTTATATTAAGTTTTTTAATTTCATTTGGATATAAAGTAAATGGTATTATATGTGGTTTAATAATAATTTCACTATCATTCTACTATCCATTTATTAAATTTATATTAAACTAATCTAATTTTTTATTTGTTTTATTTACTATAGTTAATTCTAATAATATATTTTTTTTATTTTCTATTTTAGCTTCTATATAACATTCATCTAAATAACCATTTAATGCAAATATTTTATTATCATTTTCTTTATTTTTTAATTCTATAAAATCAGAATCATTTTTAATAATAATTTCTTCAAAATTATTATCATCATTACTCTAATAAATATTGTATAAAAATAATGGATTTTTTATCTTATCTTGTATAAATTTTAATATATAATCATCATGAGATTTAATTATTTCTTTATATTTTTTTAATAATAAAACTATTTTTAATATATCATTTCATTCTAATTCATTTTCTATATTTTTTAATATTATATTTATTAGATATAACTTATTTTCATAATTAAGATTTAATAATATTTCTAAATATTTTATTTTATTATCTAGAGTATCTATTTTTTTATTTTCTATTTCTTTAATGATATTATTTATTAATTTATTTTCATTTATATTTTTTATTTGATCTAATATTCTATTATTTATTAGATGTAAATTTTTTTCATTTAATAAATAAAAAATAATTTTATGATTTAAAATATGTATTTCTTCATAAATTCAATTATAATTATTATATTTTAATATATATATTATAAAACTATTTATTTTTTCTTTAGATAAGTATTTTCTCATTTTATTAGATATTTCATTATTATCAAGTCTTAAAAGTTCAAAATAATATAAATCGACATTTTTTCTATTAATATTTTTTATTAAATAATTTTTTACATTATTTTTTATTTTATTATTATTAATTCTATTATATAAATTTAATCCTATACTAAATAAATATGGAAAATTATATTTTTTTATTAACTAAATATATATGATTTCATTAATATCAATTTCTTTAATAAAAGTTATTAATTTTTCTTTATTTTCTATTTCTTCTATTATATATAAAATTAAATGAGAGTTTTTATTATTTATATTTTTTATTATTTTTTCTATTATATTTAAGTATTTATCATATTTTAATATTTTTAGTATTTTTAACTATATTAAAATTATTTCATCATTTTGTAATATTGTTTTTTCTATTATATTTATTAATTTTTTATTTTCTATAATTTCTATATTATTTTGAATTAGAATAAAAAATAAATTATATAAATTCTATTTTACAAATAAAGATGTAGTTTTTATATTTTTTATTATTTCATCTTGTAATATTCATAATATTTCTTTTTCTTTAGATAATTTTTTTGAAATAAATCTTAATGTTATACCTTTAAGATAATTATCATTTCCAGATAAAAACATTACTAATGAATTACATATTAAATACATTTCAGGTATAATCTAATTATTTTGTTTATATAAACAATATTCTAAAAATAATAAAACTAGTCTAATTATTTCTGTGTCTTTTGAATTAATACAGTTTTTAATTATTTCCATTAAAAATATTGTATGAGATACTTTTTTCTATATAACAAAATATATTATATTTTTTAATGCTTCTATTTTTTTAATATTTTCTTTATTTTGGAGACATATAATTGATTTATCTATAAAATTATTAATATTAATTTCATCCATATTAAATTTTAATTTTGTGTTAAAAATTAAAATTATTTTATTTATTTAAATTTATAAATTATTTTTTAATATAATTAAATAATTCTATTTTGTATAAAATTTCATAATCTTCTTTTAGGTCCTATTTTATCTATTAAATATTCTATATCGTTTTCTTTTAATAAAAATAAATCTGTATATTCTATATCATTTTTCTTTAAAATATTATAATATTTTTCCATATTTAAATCTTTTAATAAACTTTCAAGTCTACTAATATATTTAAATTTTTTAGGTAATTTAGTTGTTTCTTTTAATATAATAGTTTTTTTACTTTGTTTTTTAGTATTTTTTTCAAAATATTTATCATCTTTTATCTTAATATTGGATTTTTTTGCGTTCATCTTTTTTTATTTTTTTATCTAAAAATAATAAAAAATATTTTAAATATTTTTGATAATTATATATTTGTGAAAAAATGAAAAATCCAATATTAAATATAGAAAATTAGGAAGAAGAAAATAATAAAAATAATTTAACACCATTAGCTAATAAAAATTTGACTAAAAAAATAGTTACATTAATAGAACAATATAATAGTTATAATTAGGTAAAAAAGGGAATAAATGAAGTAATAAAAAGTATAAATAAATTACATACATTGATTGTTTTTATAGCTATTGATGCTAATCCTATAGAAATAATAATGCATTTACCAATATTATGTGAAGAAAAAAATATTCCATATATATTTTTAGAATCAAAAGAAATATTAGGTAGAGCATGTTAGAAAGAAAGAGGAATTTTAGCTATTTCTATTTTTTAGAAAACATATAATACTATAAAGGATAAAAATATTTTAAGTTTAATTGAAGAAATAGAAAAATTATAGAATTAAATAATTATTTTTATCATATGATTAAAAAAGTAAAATTAACAAAAAAAATTGAAATTGATGATAATAAAAAATTAAAATATAAAATAAAATAGAAAAAAAATATTATAGATATTTTATAGAGTTATTAGTTTGATAAATGGCCATATATTAAATTTCCATATAATCCTTTAATATGTGTATTATATAAATATAAAAATATAAGTAATAAAGTTTTAATATGTATAGATTGTAATAAACAATTAATCTATCAAGATAATTTTATAGAAAAATTAAAAAATACGCATAATATAAATTGTTGTAATATTTTAAATGATAAAATATGATATTATAAAAAATTATTTGAAAAAAAATTATAATATTTATAAAAAAATATTTGATAAAAATTTAAAAATAAATATAAATATAAAACAAGAAAAACAACCAGAATGTTTTTTATTAGAAATGAAAAAATTATATAAAAAAAAAATTGAAAATTAGAAAATTAGAATACAGTAAACTATTATTTATCTTATTATGGATTTAGATGAAATGATATAGAAAAATATTTTTTTTGTTATTTTTGTTATAAAAAGTTGGAAAATATTTATAAAGATAAATCTAAAATAAAATCATTTTATGTACCTTTTTTATAGAAATCATTATTTAGAAATAATGATTTATTTTATACAAAAATATCATTATTATTATTGTCCTTTACTTTAAAAATAAAAAGAAATAAATATATGTTATATAATAATTATTTAATTTTCAAATAAACTATTTCTTTTATTTTATTTAATATATATTGTTCTATTTTATTTTTAAATTGATATCTTTTTTTTAAATCACATAATTTTAATTTCTTTCTATTATAAGGATTTGTCTAATTTGTAAAAAGATGTTTTATAATATTTTTTAAATTAATATTTTTAAATGATAAAATATGATATTATAAAAAAATTATTTGAAAAAAATTATAATATTTATAAAAAAATATTTGATAAAAATTTAAAAATAAATATAAATATAAAACAAGAAAAACAACCAGAATGTTTTTTTATTAGAAATGAAAAAATTATATAAAAAAAATAATTGAAAATTAGAAAATTAGAATACAGTAAACTATTATTTATCTTATTATGGATTTAGATGAAATGATATAGAAAAATATTTTTATTGTTATTTTTGTTATAAAAAGTTGGAAAATATTTATAAAGATAAATCTAAAATAAAATCATTTTATGTACCTTTTTTATAGAAATCATTATTTAGAAATAATGATTTATTTTATACAAAATATCATTATTATTATTGTCCTTTACTTTAAAAATAAAAAGAAATAAATATATGTTATATAATAATTATTTAATTTTCAAATAAACTATTTCTTTTTATTTTATTTAATATATATTGTTCTATTTTATTTTTTAAATTGATATCTTTTTTTAAATCACATAATTTTAATTTCTTTCTATTATAAGGATTTGTCTAATTTGTAAAAAGATGTTTTATAATATTTTTTAAATCTATTGATTGTTTTGTTTCTGGTAATATATATGGATCTTCCATTATATCATTTAGTAAAGGATCTAAAAAATCCTCTGGTATATTATAATATACTAAATTATATGTTTTTTTAATATTTTCTATATACTAATCCATATTTTCAACATATTTCAATATATTTTTCCATTTTTCTATGGACTTATTTTTTTCAATATATCTTTTTATAGAATTAATATAAAAATTTTGATTAAAATTTAATAAATCTGATATCTAATTATATAAAAATCTTTCTGAATTTATAAAATATTTTTTATATAATTTTAAAATATAAAATAATCATGTATTAAAATCAAATGAAAATTTTTCGTTATCTTTTTCCTATAAATTATTATTAATCTAAAATTTATTCTCTATTTCATTATCATTATCAATAGATCGACTAGTTCTTTCACCTATATATTCAGAAAAATCTATATCATTTTCATTTACTAAATCATCTAAATAATCTATAAAAATCTAATTTTCACTCTAACTATTATCTGATTCTGAAAGATAATGATAATTTGATTCATCTATAGAATCTGAGTAATCTTCAAAAAATGTATCAGAAGAAGGCATTCTAACCCTAACTCTTTCTATAATTTTATTTATATTATTTTCAATATCTAACAATTGATATGTCTCTATTTTACTATCATCTCCTAAATAAAAAATAACATAATTTATTAATTTTGAAAAATCTATGTTAAGTTCAATTCTTTTATTTATATAAAAATCAGTAAGTTCTTTATTACAAATTAAAATATAATAAAATCCTTTGATTAAAAAATCTGTAAATGTTAATAAAAGTTTAAGATTATCTTGAAATCTTTCTAAATCTAATCTATTTTCTATTTCATTATTTTTTAATACTAATTTAAAATAAGTAGCGCTAGTTATACTTTCTTTTAATCAAAATTTTATAGCTTCCATTATATTATATAAAAAATTACTATATAAAAATGAAATTTCTTGATCTGCTATATCATATTTTAATTCTTCTGTAAATAATATATTACTTTCTTTTTTATATAATTTTAAAAAAGCTGAATAATTATTTGTTGTAAATAAAAAAATTTTAAAATTCTAATTATATTTACTATTAGAAGATATTAAAGATATATACAATCATAATATATCAGACTACATTATTATTATATTATAATTATCAGTTAACTAATTTTCTTCATAAGGAAACATTTCTACGTATTTTTTAGAAAAATAAAATAATGAATAAAATAAATTTCTTGCTATAAATTTATCATATAATATTTCAGATGCAATATTATCTTCTAATAATAATTTTCTTACATTATGAAATAATTCTAATACATAATGTGGATCATTTATTACAATATTAAATTTTCCCATAAACAATATAAATAAATAAAATATATTTCTTTTATAGTTATGAATTAAATTATTATTAAAATATATATCAGTAAAATTTTGATTTATCATATTATTATTTTTTATAATATTTAAATTAGATATTAAAATAAAAAAGATAAATTTAGGTATAGCAGTATATTTATAATATTTTTTATTATTTATATCTAAAACTTCATATTTTGTTATTTTTATCTAATTATTTATTATTTTATCAAATTCTAATATATTAAATATTTCTTCTATAATAGTATTATATAATTTTATTATTTTTAAATATTTATCTTTTATTAAATTTTCTAATATAAAATCTTTAAGAGCAGATTTTAAAACAATCCTTTTAACAATATTTTTCTATAAATTTCTTTTTATATCTTTTTCTTCAAATATTTTTAAAATTAAATTTCATAATTCAATAAATACAAGCTATATAATTTCCTATATATTATAATTAAAAAAACATATTTTTTTATAATAATTAATATTATTATATAATTTTTTATATAATATTTCATATTCTTCTATAGTTGATAATGATTTTGATATTTCTACACATGTATGTAAAATATTATGGGAAAAATTTTCTAATTCTAATGAATTTTCATAACAATTTTCACATAATATAGGTATTAAATTATTTAATAAGTCGCAATTTATACATAAATAAATATTATTTTTTAAATTATTTTTATTACATATCATACAATATAATTTAGTTAAATGTATCTAATTTTCTTTATTTTCTTGAAATTTTATATTAATATTCTATGTTAATTTTCATATATTTGGATATTTAATAATAGGAATGTTTATTCTTATCATAGGATGATTTATAAAATCATGTTTAGTATTATGCTATATAGATAAATGCGATAATAATTCAGAATAACTAAGATAAATTTTAATAGAAGAATCGGTTCTTTCATAAAAACATATTTCACAATAAATTTTTCATTTCAATTCAGGATGTCTACCACTTTCTAATAAACTAGCATGAGTTAATAAGTGATTATAATATTTTACAGACAATGATTCATAATCATTCTACTTACTAATTATAATATCTTTACATATATTACATGTTAAAGAATAATCCTTTTCTCTTTTAAAATTTTTATCTATATAATCCTATATTTTATTTTCATTTATTTCTATATGTTTCATATAATTTATTTTATAACATCTATTACATAAATCATAATCAAAACAAAATAAACATTTGTATCTTGTTCCATTTGGATTTAATTTTTCACACATATCACATATTATTTTACTATGTTTTTTATATTTATTTTTATTTAATAATTTATAATACTATTGATTTATAATATATTTATTATTTTGATTTTCTTCTTCATTATTTTTTTCACTTTTATTTTGTATCTATTGTATAATTTTAGTATCTAACATTATTCTTATTCTTTTTGTTTCTATTATAGTATTTGTTTTATATAAAAATAAACCTAAATCTATATTATCTATATTATATATTTCTGTTAATTTAACCATTAAAGAATAAAGTATTATATAATAAAACTAATTTTCTATCTATATATTATCAGTTTTTAACAAAATCTATAAATTTTTTATATCTGTAATTAATCAGTTAATAAAAAATTCTAATATTATTGGATGTTTCTAGTCGCTAATTTGCAATAATGTTTCAAAAAAACAAAAATAACTATTTTATATATAATAAAAATATATCTTTTTTTGTATCTAATACTTTTTTAATTTCTTCTTTATAATAATCTATCTTTTGATACATACTAGATAAACTATCATTTTTCATTAAATTTTTTATTATTTTTTCATATTCTTCATTGTTTTCAATTTTAAATTTTAATAATTTTGATAAAAAGAAATTATCTTCATTAATAAGTTCAGTATTTAAAAGAATATGATTTACAAATTTTTCCTTCATTATTTTTAATAATAAAATCAATATTTCTATGTTTTTTATTAAATTAGATGTTATAAATATTTCTTTATTTATTTCTTCTAAAATCACATCTAAATAATCGATTAATATATCAATATTACATTCTTTAAATAGATAAAATAATATATACATAGAATTTTCTATATTTTTATTTTTTATATATTGAGTTAACTCAAATACTATCTACAAGTTTTTATAATCTTTTAAAATTTCAGTAAGAATTTCTATTATTTTTTTAGATATTTTCTATTTATTATATTTTAATATATTATTATATATTGATTTTATATAAGATATTGGGGTTGTTATTAATTTATCATAAATAGCAAGTTTTAAATGAGATTTTGTTATTAACATATCTTTTTTATTTGCTTTATTGTATTTTATTCATATTTTTGTTATTTTATTATATGGTAATTTTATTTTTGTTATTTTTTCTATTATATTTATATGTTTTAAAATATCAGTGTCATTATTTATATTTTTTATATTTTCATTTATATACCCTTCTATATAATTATTCCTTATTTTTTCTATAGAATTCATTCTTTTTATCTTTTTAAAATTCATAAAAATAATTTTGTGAAAAATAATAAATATTTAACATTTATTAAAATAAAATATAAAATAAATATTTTTAAAAATAATCATAATTTATTTACAAATTTGGAAAATTATACTTTTATATCTAAAAAATATATGTGTGTTTCTATTTTTTCATTTTTCTTTATTTTATTTACATCTTTTATATGAGTTTCTGATGTTTGTATACATATAACAAATAAATAAAATATTAAAAACAATATAATAAAATTTATAATATAAAATGAAATAGAATTTATGAAAATAATAGTTTCTAAAATATTAACTATTTTTTTATGATATGAATTTTCTATAGTATTTTCATAATGTAATAATTGTAATTCCTATATATTTTTTGTTTCTTTATTTATATTTTTTAATAAATGTAAATGTGCTAATGTTATTTCTTCTTTCATTCCTATATCAACATACTTTCCTATTATTATATCTGTATTAAAATTTACACTATTATCGACTTCATATATTTCTTTATTTGATTTTTTAGTTTGTTTATTAATATTAATATACTTTTCTAATTTACTATCTATACTAATATTTGAATCTGATATATTAATATTTGTATTCATTGTATAATTATCTATATCTGGTAAATTAATAAAATATTTATCAGACATGGATCTATTCTAATTATAAATTTCATAATTTTTAATATCTATATTAAATAATTTATATTTTCTACTAATATTTATATATGGTAATATAATACTTCCATATGTATTTTCCATATTTAAAAATTCATCTCTTTTATATTTTAATTCATCATATTCTAACATAATATCATCTTTTCATTCTATTATTTCTATAAAATAATTATTTTTTAATTCTAATCTAGTAGCAATAAACATTATATGATTTATCTATTTTATATAATTTGATAATATGATTATTTTCTTTTTATTATTTATTAATTTATTAAATGCCTATATATGTTCATTGTATTGTATTTTAAAATCTATTTGACTATTAAAAAATAAATTTTTTATATCTCTTCTATATAACTATATATGTTCTAGTAATACCTATTTTTTACTTGAATCAAATTCTAACTTATCTACATATTTATTTTCATTTGGTCCAAACATAAAAGATAGATTTATATTGAGATTAAAAAAATTCAATTCTGTTATTTCAATGGCATTTTTAAGATTAATTCAACTAAGATCAAAATCTATACTTGTTACTAAATAATCAGTACATAGAACTCTAGATATAAACTAAAGCATTGTATTATTAATATGTTGTCACATAGGTAATCAAATAAATTCTCTGCCATATACTTTATTCTATATTAATTCATCTCGCATTTTATATCAAGAATTTAATGTATTATTGTTTAATTGTTTTGTAAATTTATATATTCTATAATTAGATATAATAGTATTTATCTCTTTTTCATTTATTAAATTACTACGTGTATTATTATAATTTATTTCATTAATATCATTTAAATTATTAAATGGTTTTGTATGAACATTGCCTATAGTTATATATTCAAGATGAATATTATTTATTAACTATGAATGATTATACTCAAATATACTTTTATAATTTATTATATTCTATAATACTTCGGTATTTATAGTGTGATTGGTTGTATCTGTATTATTATGATTATAATTATTATTACAATATATAATTGTTATTCAAAGTGTTTTTATTAAGATTATATTGATTAATAACATTATATTGATTTTCTTATTTTGTGATGTTGAATAAATTATTTACAAAAAATCTATACCTGATAACATAAAAAAATAAATTTAGAAAAAAATTATAAATTAGTATATATATTTAACTATTATTAATTAATTTTAGTTAGTTAGTTAATTAAGATAATAATTTAATAATACTCTACTTTCTTTATATAATCTTATAATTTCATTTATATCTTTAATTTCTATACATCTTTTTATATGACATTCTATTACTATATAATTCAATAATTTTAATAAATTTATTTTATTTTTTATTTTATCTATATTATTTATTATTATATATTTTAAATCTTCAGATAGATTTTTTAATAAATTTCATTCATTTTTTTCATTTATTTTATTTAAAATATAATCTATATATTGAAATTGATTAAGTTTTAAACATAATATTAAACTAATAATATTATTTTCTTTTTTAATACTTTCTATTATAGAATTTATATTTACATTATCTTCTAATATAATATCTGCTTTTTTAATAATATTTTTCTATTTATTTTCATATACATATACTAATTTATGATTAATTAAAAAATATATTTTATTATTTATAAATTCACTCTATAAATATTTTAATTTCCCAATATTATATTTTTTTATTTCTATACTTTCACATTCATTATTTATACTTAATAAACTATTATTATATAAAATAAAATTCTAAATAAGACCACCTATATTTTTACTTAATAAATTAATTTTTAAAAAAATACTTTCATAATATCTTCATATATATCCATTCTATAACAATATATAAATTTCTTTTTCATTTATTATAAAATCTAATATTTTACATTCACATACTATATCTTCTTCATTAGGATATATAGTTATTATATTATCATGTGAATAATATAATAACATATCATTAATATATTTTACTTTTGTAATATTATTTTCTTTATTAATAATATCTAAAATATCTTTTGTTTTTATTTCTATAATTTCTATAGTATTATTAATTGCAGCAGCTATTAAAAAATCTGTCATACTAATAGATATTGTTTTTTTATTAATATTTATTGTTTTAAATTTTTTAAGAAATATATCATATATATCTATCTATCCATTGCTATTTAAACTTGATATTAAATTATTTGATGAACATATAGATATTATTGGTCATTGTCCTATATTATATCTTTTTATAAAATTATTGTTTTTATAAAAATATATTCATCCATTTTTTGTACCTAATATTAAATAATCTATTGTTATATGCATTATACTTATATCTTTAGTTTCTCTCTATTTTATTATAAATTTTTTTTCTTTTCAATTTCATAATAACATTGTATCATTAGTTCTAATTAATAATTTATCATTTAATATAGAAATATTTTTTATTTTCTTTATTGAATTTATTTTATAATTTAATTTTTTTGTATATGTATTTTTATTTAATATAATAAATTGATTTTTATTTGTAAGACATATAATTTCATTTGATATATATATTTTATTATATGTCAACTATAACTATTGAAAATTATATTTTTTATTTAATTTAATTTTATTATTCTATATCTAAAAATATATTATATTTGATTCATTATCTATTATATAAAACTAATTAATATTTTCATTAAAATTTATATATTTTATATTATCTGTAGGATAGTTAATAAATATATATTTATATTTATTTTTTAATAAAATTATTCTTATTTCATTATTTTTCAATACTGTTAATAAATAATTTAATTCATTATCGAAACATCCATGTAATATTTTATTAAAATTTTTTATTTTATTTTTTAATATTAATTTATTATATTTTATATTATATATTATATGAAATAATATTTTATTATTTCTAGAATATAATATAAAATTTATTTTATTATTTTCTATTATATTACTACATATAATAAAATTAATTTTATTTTTAAATTTTTTTGTTAGTTTCTATTCATTATATTCTATATCAAATATAATTAATAAATTTTTTGAATTAATAATTAAACATAATTCATTTGTTATTTTAATTAATATAATTATTTTTCTATTTATAAAATAATTTAATATTTCTCATCTTTTTTCTTTAATATAAAATAATTGTATTTTTGTATTTTTACTTATTAATATTTTATTTTCATTTATAAATATTGTCTAATTATAACCATATCCTATTATTTCTGAAATATCATTCATTGATATAAATATAAATTTAAGTTTAAGTTTTATAAAAGAAAATAATGTCAGATTATGATAAAATACCAAAAAAGAGATTTTATTTTAATTTACCAAATATTAGATTTAAATATATTACATATAAAGAAATAGAATATATATTAAGAAAATCTATATATCATACATAGTCAATAGATCCATATAGTGATGAATTTTATTATTAGATTTTTAACTATAATAAAGGTAAAAAGTATTCAGGTATAGGTATTGTTTAGAAAAATTAGTTTAGTATATTAAAATAGAAAGAAAATATTAATAGAGATAAAGATGGTAGACCTATATTAAAAGAAGGTACATTAGGAAAAATAGAAATATTATCTAATTTATTTCCAAAAATATTATTAAATATAGAAGAAACAAATATAAATAATTCATAGATTATAATGAAGAATTTATTAATTAATAAAATAATAGAAAGAGGATATGAATATTTAATAAAATTAGAAAATATAGAATTAGAATAGATTAGAAATATTAATAATGAATGGAAATATTCAGAATCATTAAAAAATAAAATATATTTAATAGAGCATATATTAAAAATTTTAGAATTAAATGAATCAAATATAAGTATCTTTATTAGTTTAGATGTAATTGATTTTAATCAAAATTTTAAACCTTTATTTCATTTATTAAATAAAAATAAAGGAAGAATATTTTTATTTAAACTATTTAGTTTTTTATCTAATCAATAGATATATTTAATAATACTTTTATTTTTAAAAATTATAGATAAAGTTTCATTACCTTTATATAATAATAAAAATATATTAGATAATAAATATGAAGAGAGTATTTATTTTATTATTTCTAATCTTAATTTTTCTCAATCTATAAAAATATTTAGTAAATTTAATAATATGTTAGAAGAATGTGATATGGATAAAAGAGTTAGGTTAGTATCTAGTAATTTTTGTTGCTTTTTATTATTGGCATTAATAGAGAAAGGGGATTTAAATAGATATAAGATAAATACTAAAGGTGAATTAAAAGAATATGCTAAATGAAGAGTATGTTTTTCAGGATTTTATAATTTAATAAATAATATATTAGTAGATATTATTAATATTAAATTATTATTTTATTAGAAAGCACCTGAAATTCTTTTATGAAAATTAATAGTAGATATTATATGACATTGTGAAAATAATATAAGAATTGTTATTTTACAAAATGAAAAATTTATGGATTTAGTATTAAAAAATAAAGATAAATATAATTCTGTAGATAAATTATATTATTTATTAAAAAATAAAATAAGATTACTATAATAAAATTAAAAATATATAAATATAAAATTTTTTATATTTATATTATTTTATGAATAAATATGATATAATGAATTTATTAAATATAATAAATAGTATTAAAGAAAAAATTGTATTATTATAGTTTAGTAGTAAGGAAGATAAATGAAATAGTAATAATTTAATTAATTTTTTAAATAAAAAAATAAAAAATAAAAATTTTATTACTATTATATCTAAATTTAATCAAGATTGTTGTACTGATATTGCTTCATGTTTATTATTAAATTAGAAAATAATAATTCATTTTTTAGATAATATAGAAGTATCTTGTAATGAAAATATAAAAAATGGTTTTAATATCATATTATATATTTAAAAATTAATTTTAGTTACTTTTTTCTAAAGATCTATTTTTTTAATATATATATATATATATATATATATATTAAATGCGTTTATTATTATTTTTTCAGATATTTCTATTTTATTTAAAATATATATTAAACTAACGAAGAAATATATATTAGCGAATTTTCTAATTATTAATGGTATAATTTCTATTTGTTTAATTATTTTTTCTAATATTTCAATTTCTTTCTATAGTTTCTTATATTTAAAATATTTTGTTTTTTTCTTTTTCAAATTATATATAATTTTAATTTCTATAATATACTTTTTATTTTATTTATAAGATAATTCTTGTAATTAGTTTATATATAATATTCATAATTATTACTACTTGTGTTATTTTATTTTAATATTAAAATGGAAAAGAATTTATTAAATAAAAAAAACAAATCAACAATAAATAAAAAAATTTTTATTATTATATTAATTACATTTATTATATTTTTAATATTATATTTTAATATATGAAAAAAAGAATAGAAAAATTCGGAAAAAATTCCTGAAATGGAAATAATAGTAGTATAGAAAATAGAAGGATTATTAAATACAAATAATATTATAAAAACTAAAAAAATAATTAATACTAGTATAAAGGAATTTAATTATTATGGTAGTCAAGTAACAAATATGAATTTATGTTTTATAGAACTTAATGATATTTTATATAAATATGAAAATACTTTAGAAAATTTATATAAAAATTATGAAAAAATAAAAAAAATTCTACGGAAATAAAAGAATGTATGTTATTTGATAAAATAAATATAAAATATACTGATAAAAAATTAAATTATACTATATTTATGATAATAAATAAATTTATTAAGTCTATATATAATAAAGATGAAAATAAAATAAAAACTATTAAATATACTTATATAAATTAGTCTGATGATAATAAAATTATTAATGTACCTATATTTAATGAAATATTATTTTCAAATTTTATGGGATAGTTAAATTATACTGAAATTTATAATAATAGTATACAATATACAGATGAAACATTAGATTGAGATATAGTATATTTTTATGATTTATTAGTAAAAAATCAAATGGTTTTAAAAATAAATGGTTATAATTCACGGGAAGAAACCTACTCTATTTATTTATCTACAGATATAAAAATATAGAATATTGTATTAAAAAGAAAAATATTAACTATTAATATATTTGATCATAAAATAACTGATTCAGAATGAAGAAAAAAATTATTTTCAAATAATAGTTTTATGAGAAGATGAATAGTAAAAATAAAACATAATCAATATTATATAGGAATTAGTATATTAGATGTAATATATATAAATTGTAAAGATGAAGATTTTGTTATAGATATTGATTTAATTAATAAAAAATATATATGTGATATTCAAATACATATTTCATTATTTTTAAATTATATTGATAATATTGAAGATGGAGATGAAATAAAAATAGAAAAAATAGAAAATGAAAATGAATTTTATTTTTATGAAATTCCTAATAGATATATAGACTATGAAATGATATAGAAAATAATAGATAATAATTAATTAATTTATATTTTATTATAAAAATAAACATAAAAAAATGATATAAAAAATAAATAAAATTATTTTTATTTATATTATATTAATATTGTTTTTAATAATGTATTTTAATTTAATTTATTAAAATAAAAATATATTAACATATATCCCTAAATTAAAATAGAATAAGAAACTAAAAAAATTATTTATTAAAAATAATAAATCAATTAGAATATTTAAAAAAAGATAATTTTATTTTATATAAATCAATAATATTTTACATAAATATAAAAATGCTTTGAAAATAAGAGAATATTTTCTTTTTTATAAAATAAATATCTAAAATATTAGTTAACTAATTAAATTAAAAACTATATTGATAATAAAAGGACTTAAAATTTTGTAATAATAGTAATGAATAAATATAGAATTTATTAAATATATTTTAAAAATATAATAATAAGATGTTTTAATCCCAACTATATTTAACAAATAATAAACTCTTAAATTTAATTTTTTTGAAAAATCCAATATTTTATATCTTAAAAAGTATCAAATAATAAATATATTATTAAAAATAAAATTCTAATGATATATAATAATCAATTATAATAAATATTTCAGAAGTGATTATTATAAAAAATATTATAATAATTATTTAATATATTATATTATTTTATATTATAACTATATCAAATTTATTTATTTAATATAAATAACATTATATTTTTTTTTCAAAATTTTACTTCTAAAGATAGTTTATTATTATAATTAAATTTATTATTATAAAATTTGAAAAAGATATAAAATAAACATAAAATTATATAAACTTAAAAAATCATATTTTAATATAAATGAAAAAACAAAAAAGAAATACTAAAAAGATAATGTTTATTATTTTTATATTATTAATTATAGTTTTTATTTCAATAATTTTAATAAAACTAAAGACTGTTAAAATGACAGTAGAAGAATTATTAAGTTTGGATATTATAAAAAACAAAGAATTTATTAAAATAAGTGAAATTGAAAACTTTAATTTATATTATGTAAAAATTAATGATTTTTTACATAAACATGAAAATAAAATAATAAAATTATATAATGAATTTAAAATAAAAAAGAAAGAGATTTAGAATAAAATAAATAATCACATGATTTTTTATCCTATTAATTTTAATAATATTGATAATTATCTTAATAAATATTTAAATAAAATATCTAATAAATTTATATATGAATTTCATTTAATAATTAATAATATATATGAAATTAAAAATTTGTTTAAAGATTATATATCTACTGATTTTGATAAAAAAATCACCTATATCAATATTTAATGAAATATTATTTACTTCATCTTCAAAAAAACTATATAATAAAATAAGTACAAATAATATATAGTATATAGGATAGATAGATGAATGAGATTTTATATATTATTATGATTTACTAGTGAAACAATAGAAAGTAGTAAAAATATATGATAATGATATAAAAAAATATTCATCAATGGCTATATTAATACCCGAAAATAAAAAAGATATATGTAGATATAGATGTTTAATTAATATTTATGAAGATGATGTTGATAAAAAATGAAAAGATAGAATATATAAAAATGGATATATGAAAAGAATAATAAGAAGAATAGTTTATAATAATGAATATATAAGTATAATAATACTAGATTTTTTATATTTAAATTGTAAAAAAGGTAATTATAATTTAGAGGTTGGAATAAATGATAAAAAATTTATATGTGATATTTAGGTACATTTTATAATATATAGTAAATATGATAAAAAAAATTTTAATTATAATTTTGATATTGAAGATATTGAAGAAAATGACATCGTTTATTTTTATGATATTCCAAAAAGATATATAATATGAAATAAATTAGAAAATGATAATTAAATAATATTCTTCATAAGAGTTGTTCTATTTAATTATAAGAGAATATTTTTACTTACTTTAAAAATGATAAATTTATCCTAAAAATATAAAGACTTAAATACTATTTTTAAAAATATTTATTGTTTATTAATTAATTTTAAATATATATTAAAATTATTATTTTATAAAGAAAAAATTCTAATTTTTTATTTTATACATAATAATTAAATAAATTGTAAAATATTTATAATTATTATTATTATTATTATTTTATACATAAAAATGGATAATAAATTATTATGAAAAATAAACAGATCAAAAATAAATAAAAAGATATTTTTTATTATTATCTTTATTATATTAATATTATTTTTAATAATATATTTTATTTTAATAAATAAAAAATAGAATTCAGATTTTGGATTAAATAAAGATGTGGAATTACAAAAATTATTTGATAAAAATAATATTATAAAAACTAAAGAATTAATTAAAACAATTGAAAAAGAATATCAAATTAGTATGAATTTTGAAAAAACAATAAATTTATATTTTATAGAAATTAATGATATTTTATATAAATATGAAAATATTTTAGAAAATATATATAAAGATTTTAAAATAAAGAAAAAAAATTCTACAGAAATAGAAAAATGTCTTTTATTTCATGAAGTAAATATAAATGAAAAATTAAATCAAACTATATTATTGATAAAAAAAAGATTTATTAATTCTATATAGAATAAAAATATAGACAATATAAGTTCTATTGAATATATTTATACAAAATAGAAAAATGATAATGATAAAAATATTCATATTCCTATATTCAATGAAATATTATTTTCAAAATTTACAAAATCTTCTATGTATACTAAAATTTATAATAATAGTATACAATATACAAATAAAACATATGACTGAGATATAGTATATTTTTATGATCTATTAATAAAAAATCAAATTGTTATTAAATAGGATTCTTTTGAACAATGATGGGAACCTTTTTATATTTATATTGATCATAAAATAAAAAATCATCGATTTCAATTTAATAAAATATTAATTATTAATATACTTGATCATATAATAAAAGATTCTAAATCAAAACAAAAATTTTTTCCAAATAATAGTTTTATGCGAAGATGAATAGGAAAAATAAAATATAATAAAAATTATATAGGGATTGGTATATTGGATGTAATATATATGAATTGTAAACATAATAATTCTAAATTTAATATTGAAACATCTAATACAATATATATATGTGATATTCAAATACATATTTCATTATTTTTACAATGTATTAATAATATCAAAAATGAAAATGAAATAGAAATAGAAAAGATAAAAGAAAAAAACGAATTTTATTTTTATGAAATTCCTAATAGATATAGATTATGAAATGAAATAGAAAATAATTAATTAATTTTTATTTTAATCAATTAAATCAGGTTCCAATAATAAATTTTTATATATAGTTTTTGTATAATAAATACAATTTTTATCTATTTTTAATTATATAAATTTATTTTATATTTCAATATATGTTTTTATTCATAATTTATTTATAATTTAATTTGATTTAAAAATTTTATTATTATGTGGTTTCTATTAAAATGACATTATAAATTATTTTTAACAATAAATTTATATTATTTTTTATATCTTTTGGTTATAATTCATATTATATAATATTTAAATAACTAAATCATAAAATTAATTTAAATTAATTTAAATTTTTCTAAATCATTTTATAAATTCTGTTTTTTTAAAAATTAGTTTTATTTCATCTTTTGTTATTTTATTAGATCTCATAAATAATTTAGTTTAAGTTATAATATTTTTTATTATATTTTTAAAATTTTATTAATAAATCTAAAAGTTTAATAAATAATTTATTAAACTTTTTCTATACTAATTATAATTATAGTTTTTTTATTTTATCTTTTAAATTTATTATTATTTTTCTATTTTTAGAATTTAATGATATTATAATATATATATTATAATATCATAAAGAATATATTAATATATTTTAAATATAAAATTAATTAAATAAAATAATATTATATCTAATTTATATTTTAATAAAAAAATAAATAATAGTATTATTCAGATAATAAAATAAATAAAAAATTATTTTTTTAACTTTTAATTTAAAAAATCTCATTCTTAAATATCTATTATATATAAATATTATACTTTTAATTTTTACACTATTTTTCTTTTAACTTTATTATTTCATATTATAACAGGTCTTTTTTTTAAACATATAAGTATTAAAATAAATATATTTTTAAATAATAATTATAGTAATAATTTCCATAAGATTTTATATTTTATTTTATAAACTAGTAATTAAATAAAATAAATATATTATAAAAAATTTATTTGAAAATTTATTAAAAGATAATGTTACTGATACTTATTTAATTAATATTTTATCAAGAAGATTTATTCAAATAGGAGATATAAAAAA